>NW_027458769.1:0-24921 GCF_050624435.1 Tenrec ecaudatus
AAAGGTAAAAAGAAACAGGAAAGATCTAGGAAGCAAAGCTATAGATAGAGGTATAAGCATAAGTGTGTACCTATGTAAATACATTAATTCATAAAAATAGAGGTATTGGTCTATGTACATCATATATGGCAAGACATTGATGTAGTAGATGGACGTTAGGTCTCTGCTCAGGGCCTGCCTTCAATACAAGAATACTTTGTTCTAAGAACCTGGCATGTTGTGATGCTCACCCTCCTGGCATGATCGGTGAAGACAAAATGGGTGCACAAGCAAATGTGGTAAAGAAAGCTGATGGATTGCCTGCAACAATGATGCAAAAATAGAGCGATACTGGGGATGGTTCAGGACTGGATGGGGTGTGCTCTCTTGTCTAGAGGGTCACTGTGAGGTGGAGCTGGTTCGACAGCACCCGACCACAACAACAACAGAAAACTAAGACTGGCTCTGACAAGTGTCAGATGCTGCTCACCCAGGCTTGGACATTAACTTTCCATCGCATTAAATGTAATCGCTTGGTGTCAGAGTTGGAGAAGCTGCTATTCATACTCTAGTGATCAAGTGTTATGTGAGAAAATTACTTGTACATTTACTAGTTTGCTATTCATACCTTATTTCAGTTTAGCTTAATAACCCATTCCCTTGTTTTCTTTATCTCTGGGGAAAATAAGTATCACTAATTGGAGCAGGATATGTGAAAGTACTGCAAAAATAAAACACACCATGCTAATATTAAAAAAAAAAAGAAAGCTGATGGTACCTCTTCTATCAAAAGATATAGCATCTGGGATCTAAAAGGCTTGAGGTTAAACAAGCAGCTGTCTAGCTGATAAACAAACCCACATGGAAGAAGCACACCAGCCTGTGTGATCATGAGATGGGATCAGGTAACAGGCATCAGAAGACGCAAAACACACACACACACACCCCACACCCCCCCTCCAAATCCATCTGTAGATAATGGAACATCTCCTTGCAAAAGGGTCACAAGGGATGAGTCAACTAGGATGCAGTATAACACCAATGAAATATACAATATTCCTCTGGTTCCTTGAGGTTCCTCACCCCCCACTACCATGACTCCAGTCCTGCCTTTCACTGCGGGCTAGACCAGAACATGTACACAGATACAGATAAGAGCTCGAGACACACACTGAATCAAGGAATAACAATGGAAGTAGTGATACCAGGAGGGCAGGAGAAAGGTGACTCCAATGATTGACACATAACCACACCCCCACCCCAGGGGGACGATCAACAGAAACCAAGGGTGATGGGAGAGAGTGGTTGGTTAAGATATGAAAATAATAATAATTTATAATTTATCAAGGGGTCAAGGTGGGGTGGGGAGGGAGGGGAAAAAGAGGGACTGATATTTTGACCCTGGCCTCTAAACCCCTGATAAGGCCTGACCGTGGCAGCCTGCTCTCTGCTGGCTCCTCTAAGCCCCATGTCCATCACATGGCTGGTTCATTTTCTGTCAGCGCCCACGTAACTGACATATCTCCCCCACTTGCCTGAAAAGACAGCCAGGAGATCACCTCGCTAGGGTTTGGGATCAACGGTGGCCCTCTCTCCTTTGGGGACTGCCTACACCAGTGGAGCTCTTAACACTGGTCTCACTTCATGCCCTGCCTTGCCCTAGGGGCTAACTGACCCTGGGGCACAGCAAGGCCAGTATCATCACAAGGGCATAAGGACTGCACCTCTTGGCCTCCTAGTACAATCCTGCCCCTTGAGAGTCCCTGGGGTCTAATAGTAAGGGCTCAAATAGAAAGTAAATGTTTAGAAAATAATCTTGGCAACATATGTACAAATATGCTTGATACAATTGATGTATTGATTGTTATAAGAGCTCTAAGAGCCCCTTTATTAGTCTAGGTACTTTGGAGAAGTAAATCTACAGCAACTTGTGTATAAGAGAGAGTTGTATGTAAAGGTTAAGTGCGCATCAAGAAAATATCCCAACCCAGTGCTGCCCAAGCCCACAAGTCCAACATTAACCCATTAGTCCAATAACAGTCCACAAAGTCCTGCTCCATCTCACAAAACAGACACAATGATGTCGACTGCAGAGGAAAGCTGAGTCAATGAATATGTAAGCATCTCAGCGCTGGCAGGGGTCTCCACGTGGGTGCTCCAGCACCCAGGGCTGCATCGGGGTACGTTCATGTGGCTTCTCCCTGGGGATGTCTTGCAGGAAGTCTGTCTTGCAAGCTGAAGCAGGGAACTGCGAAAGCAGTTGCACCCTGGTGTGACCACAAAGCAAGAGACCCGAGAACTAGAAAGGTGAGGCTCACTGAGCCATTTATCCCTCTGCCCTTCAATTAACCCCACATGTGTTTATCGGCCAGGTTGGCACAATAAACTAACTGAGTCCCCAGTAGTATGATCTTTTAATTTTAAAAAAGAGCAAATGGACTAGAATTGAATCAGAGAGAGTTCATCAGTGAGATTAAAGAAAATCTCTCAACCTAATTTGGTAAAGGAATAATTTTTAAAATAGACAAGAAAATCTAGAGAAAATCACAGAATTCTGTGGGACAACATCAAGTACATTATGTGTGATTGGACAAAAAAACAGGAAGAAACAAACAAAACAATCAAAAGAGCAGAGAGAAGGAAACTTCCTTAATATATCATGACATGGTAAAAAATGTACTCATGAAGCTAAACAAACCAAAAGCAGGGCTGACTGAAATAAAATAATCATGACATATCATGATGAAAGTTACAAATGACAGGAATCCTGACAGCAATTGAGGAAAAATAAGTTACTTAAAAAGAGGAACTGAAAACAAAAATTGTCTTAGAAAAAGTGCATCCAGAAGGCTCTGTAGCAGAAAATGACGAGACTTGGTTTAATGTACTTTGGACATTTTGTCCAGGGAGACAGACCTTGGAGACGTGTCCCACGCATGATAAAAGTACCGGGTTTTAGAACCGAGGAAAACCTTCAACAAGATGGATTGACACAGTAGCTGCATCACTGGGCTCAAAGATAAGAACAATAGTGAGGACTGCACAGTATGGAGCAGGGTTTTGCTCTATTGTCCATAGGAACACTGAGTTGGAATAACTCCACAGCACCTTCCAATAACAGCAACAACACCACCATCTATCATACACGAACACACTGAAGCAGGAAAAGTAAACATACATATTGAAAAGAGAAACGAGTCATGCAATTAAAAACTCCCAATACATTCAAAGAAGAGTTGACACCAATTTTATTCAAACCATTGTAGGACATAATAAAAATGGAAAGTCCCCAAATTCATTTTATGAAACTTGTAAAATCATTATACCCAAATCAGACAGAAACATAGCCAGGAAAGAAAATAATACAGCAATATCCCTTATGAACATAAATGTAAAAATATCTCAACAAAACCCTACCTAATAAAGCCAACAATAAATATCTCAGTAAAGTAAATCATCATGACCAACATGAATTCATAACAAGGGTGCAATGATGGTTACATATTAGAAAAACAAACAATGTTATCCACTATATAAACAAAACAACAGGAAAGAACTTTATAACCATATTAGAAAAATTCAAATCCTACAATCCTGAGAAGAAAATGGGACCGACGGTTCCAGGGGATAATAGAAAGGGAGAGCTAGGGAAGGGGGAGGGGAGCCAACAGACCCACGGACAGGGAACAACAAGAGATCTAAAATTGATGGAGAGGAAGGTGTAGAATGCCTGGTGGGGTTAGATCAAGTGCAATGTAGCTGAAAGAGGAATTACTGAGAGCCAAATGAAGGTCAAACATGATAGTGGGACAGGAGGAAAGTAAAGGGAAATAGAGGAGGAAAGGAGGCAAAAGACATTTTTTTTTACATTTTATTAGGGGCTCATACAACTCTTATCACAATCCATACAAATACATACATAAATTGTATAAAGCACACCCCTACATTCTTTGCCCTAATCATTTTCAAAGCATTTGCCCTCCACTTAAGCCCTTTGCAACAGGTCCTCTTTTTTCCCCCTCCCTCCCCGGTTGCCCCCTCCCTCATGAGCCTTTGATAATTTATAGATTGTTATTTTGTCATATCTTTCCCTATCCGGAGGCTCCCTTCCTCCCTTTCTCTGCCGTCCATCTCCCAGGGAGGAGGTCACATGTGGATCCTTGTAATCGGTTCCCCCTTTCCAACCCACTCACCCTCACTCTCCTAGTATCACCCCTCAGACCCCTGGTCCTGAAGGTATCATCCACCCTGGATTCCCTGTGTCTCCAGCTCCCATATGCACCAGTGTACATACAACCTCTGCCCTATCGAGTCCTGCAAGGTAGAATTCGGATCATGGTAGTTGGGGGAAGGAAGTATCCAGGATCTGGGGGAAAGCTGTGTTCTTCATCGGTACTACATCGCACCCTGACTGACCCATCTCCTCTCCTAAACCCCTCTATGAGGGGATCTCCAGTGGTTGACAAATGGGCTCTGGGTCTCCACTCTGCACTTCCCCCTTCATTCACTATGGTATATATATATATATATATATATATATATATATATATATATATATATATATATATATATATATATATATATATATTGCATGATGCCTTTGGCACCTCGTGATTGCACAGGCTGGTGTGCTTCTTCCATGTGGGCTTTATTGCTTCTGAGCTAGATGGCCGCTTGTTCACCTTCAAGCCTTTAAGACCCCAGACACTATCTCTTTTGATGGCCGGGTACCATCAGCTTTCTTCGCCACATTTGCTTATGCACCCGTTTGTCATTGGTGATCGTATCATGGAGGTGTGCACCCAATGATATGATTTTTTTGTTCTTTGATACCTGATAAATGATCCCTTCAGGACCACGCGATCACACAGGCTGGTGTGTTCTTCCATGTGGGCTTTGTGCCTTCTGAGTTAGATGGCCGCTTGTTTATCTTCAAGCCTTTAAGACCCCAGACACTATCTCGTTTGATAGCCGGGCACCATCAGCTTTCTTCACTACATTTACTTGTTCACGCACTTTGGCTTCAGCAGTTGTGTAGGGAGGGTGAGCATCGTAGAGTGCCAACTTAATAAAAGAAAGTATTCATGCATTGAGGGAGTGCTTGAGTAGAGGTCCAAGGTCCTTCTGCCACCTTAAAACTAAACCTATAAATACAGAAACATAGATCTATTTCCCCATCCTCATATATATATTTGCATGTACATGTCTTTGTCTAGACCTCTATAAATGCCCTTTGACTCCTAGCTCTTTCCTCCATCTCCCTTGACTTTCCTCCTGCCCTACTACCAAGCTCCATCCCCACCTGGGTTACAGCTATACCTCTTCTTTATGTAACCTTACCCTTGATCATTCCCTACCAGGCCTGCCACTCCCTCCTCACTACCATTTTGGGTCCCATGTTGTTCCCTTGTCCCTGGGTTTGTTAACACCACTTCCTTACCCCCCCACTTCCAATATCCCAAGCCCCCCCCGGAACTGTCGGTCCATTGTTTTTCCTCCAGATAGTTCATCCAGCCTGTCTTATTTAGACAGACCTGTGGAGACAATAACATACACGAAAATAAGACAGAGGAAAACAAAGCAACAGTATACAACCAGACAACAAAACAACAACAAATCACTGACAAAGAACAAAACAAAACACATCAAGAAAGAAAACTTGTAGTTAGTTCAAGGATCGTTTGTTGGAGGCAAAAGACATTTATAGAGGTGTAAATATACACACATATATAAAAATATACTTATATAATGATAGGGATATGGGTCTATGTTCATATATTTATGTTTAATATCAAGGTTGCAGATGAATATTGGTTCTCTATTCAAGTCCTCCTGCAACGCAAGAACACTTCCTTCTAATAACCTGGCATTCTGTGATGCTCACCTTCCTGACATGATAGCTAAAGTCAAATGGGTGCATTAGCAAATGTGGTGAAGAAAGCTGATGGTGCCTAGCTATGAAAAGATACAGTGTTTGGGGTCTTAAAGGCTTGAAGTTAAACAAGCGGCCATCTAGCAGGGAAGCAATAAAACCCACATGAAAGAAGCACACAGCCTGTGTGATCACAAGGTGTCAACAGGATCAGGTATCAGATGACCCAAAACAAACCATCATATAGATATGAATTGGGGGGGGGGGGTTTGGAGTGGAGACCCAAGGCCCATTTGTAAACAATTGGACATCTCCTCACAGAAGGGTCAAGTCAGTCAGGGTGAAGTTTAGCACCAACAAAATACACACTACTCTAGCTCTTTAATTGACCTTGGCACCCCACTATCCTGACCCCAGTTCTAGCTTACAAATCTGGCTTGACAGGAACATGTACCCTAGTACATATCAGAGCTCTTGGTACACGGAATCCAGGACAGATAAATCCCTCAGGAACAGTAATGGGAGTAGCAATACCATGAGGGGAAGGGGAAGATGGGAGAGGAAGGGGAGAAAAGGAAAACCAGTCACAATGATCGACATATAAGCCACTCCCCACCTGCAGGGGACAAGCAACAGAGTAAAGGGAGACTGCAGACAGTGTAAAATATGAAAATAATAATAATTTATAATTTAACAAGGAGTCATGAGGGTGAGGGAGGGAGGGAGGGAAATAAAACAGGAGCTGATACCAAGGCCTCAATTAGAAAATGTTTTGAAAATAATGGTGACAACATATGTACAAATGTGCTTGATACAATTGATATATGGATTTCTATAAGAGGTGTAAGAGCCCCTAGTAAAATGATATTAAAAAATACATCTACCTCTCCGTCTCTCTGCCACCCCGAGTGTGGTGGTGCTCCGACTTCACCATGTCATCTCATAAGACTTTCAGGATCAAGAGATTCCTGGCCAAGAAACAGAAGCAGAATCTGCCCATTCCCCAATGGATTCGAATGAAAACCGGTAATAAAATCAGGTACAACTCCAAGAGAAGACATTGGAGAAGAACCAAGCTGGGTCTGTAAGGAGCCCCCTGAAGGATGGCACGCATGGCCGCATTTTCCCAGGCTCAAATCATGAATTAAGATTTTTGTCCCCATCTGATGAATTGAACTTCAATCGGCAAATAATCTGGTTTATTCCTTGTTTTTTTGCTTCCTAATCAAGTTTAACAATAAATAATGTAAGGTTGTTGTTGTGAGAAAAAAAATACATCTATACTACTATAATACCTCAAGTAGAAAAAGACAGAAAATGGGGTAAGATGGCCACCATATAACAAGCCCGGGAAGATGTGCTCAGCAACTACCAAAGAGTTTCCACTATGAGAGAGATTCTGCACTTCCTGGTAGCAAGAAATTCAACTTAAAAGCCAAGTTGACCCAAGTTTCTCAAAGTGGAAAGCAGCAAGGCCTGCTGACAGACTCCCCTTTACGGATGAGCAGCAACATGAGTTGCTTCTACAAGCATCGTGATTCTTCGTGGCCCCTGAGAAAAGACAGTCAGCCAGCCAACCCTCTACCTCCCTGGCCTCTAGGGACACAGATAGCTAGCAGATCACTTGGGCAGCTTGGTACACACATGCTCAGTACCCAAGGTATGCTTTGTACCATTTCCCCATCTTCCTCCTCTTTTCCTGCTTTGTTCTACAAGGCATTCCATCCCGTGTGCCAGCGCCGTGATACCGCATACATGTACACACAGACTACTAAAAGAGCAGGAATCCCCACCCACAAGGTAGCTTTATTATATATATTTTTGGATTTTGTACTTTTGTTCTATTTTAATACTCTCTCTCTCTCTCTTTTTTGATCTCCTACTTCCTCTTCTGGAGTGACTCCACCCTCCTGAGAATCCACATTCCTCCCAGGAAGAGACAGGTCTGTGTATCCCAGCATACCCACTCTAGCATGGGCTTTCCAGGACCTCCTAAGTGCACAGATATGCTCACATTCATTCACATTGCCACAATAGCAGAATCTGGTACCCACAACCATACCCAAGTCTTTTTTTTTGATCCTTGTACTTCTATCAATTATCTTTCTATTTTCTTGCTGTTCTCTCGTTAAATATCTTTCCATGAAACCTATTAATTGAGATTAACTCTCTGCCCGCAAGTGTCAACTCACAGTGATCCTATAGGACAGGGTAAAACTGTCCGGTGAGTTTCTGAGACTGTAACTGTTTATGGGAATAGAAAGTCTCCTTTTTTTGGCGGAGCAGCTGGTGGTTTTAAAATGTTGACCTTTCGGATTACAACTCAATACATAACCATTATATGACCAGAGCTCCTTATTGTGATTACCCCTCTGAAAATATTTTCCCATTATTTTTGCAAGTCTGTTGGCTTATTCACAGTCACTTATTACTATCATTACTTTATTCTTATCATTACTTTTATTTTATTCTATTTTTCCCAGCCACTATCCCCACTTAGGCACCTTTCCCCTTCTTTTCATTTCACCACTGTATGTTTTCCAGCTCCTATTAGAACTCACCTGTGTCACTAGACAAACTCTACCTCTGTATGACCAGCAGCTCACACACCACAATGCTGAAGAAACAGCAGTCAAGCACAGAAAGCTTCCAAATTCAAGAAAAACAAACATGAACAACCAAGTAGCACTCAAACCAATGGAATAGTCTGAAGATGTGATTGTGAACCACCAGTAACAGAATTCAGAAGAATGATGCTTAGGTCAAGAGATCTGGGGAATGTTCATGAGAAAAACAGAAGAAATTGAGAAACTAAAATCCTTAAACCAAAGGATTCTAGAAGACAAGCAATGAGATAACTGAATTAGGCAACATAGTAAAAGGCTAGAGGAATAAAATGGAAAAGGAAAATAAAATAAATGAGCTTGAAGACAATTACCCTCACGACAGTAGACAAGAGAAGCAATCAACAAAAAAACCCGGAAGCATCCAAATAAATCCTGTAGGACACTATCATAAGAACCCATCTAAGAAAAGAAAAAAGAAAAGAAATGCTGGGAAAAGAACACCACCAAAAAAAAAATCTACAGAGAATAGTACAAGAAACCATGGAAGAAAATTTCAACATACTATTCAACAAACTGAGAAGAATGGACAACCAAAGAGAAAACATCAAGACATAAAGAAAAGGAGAGAATCTGAGGGCAGCTAGAGAAAAAGGAAAAGTCATCTACAAAGGAAAGTTGAAAAGGATAAATTCAGACTTCTCAGCAAAAGACCTGCAGGCAAGAAGACAATGGAATGACATATATACAATTGTGACGGGTGGAAGGGGGGGTGGGGCGGAAGGAAGCCAGCCAAGAATATTATACTGAACAAAAATATCCCTCAAATACAAGGGAGAAATAAAGGTTATTTCCTGAGGAGGAAAAAATAAAGGAATTTTGAATTCAACAATTCATTTTCTCAGATCACAATGTTATAAAACTGGAAATCTACAACAGAAAGAAAAGGAACAAAAAGACAAACACATGGAGACTGAACAACATACCATTTCAAAATGACTGGACACTAGAGTAAACGAAAACGAGAAATTAAGAAACTCCTTAAAACAAGCAAACCTATAACACATCATACCAAAAACTCGGATACAACAAATGCAGTTATCTGAAGTCAATTTATAGCAATCAATACACACACGAAATATGAGAGAAATCCAAAACCAATACTAATAAAACACTTCCAAGAAGTAGAAAGAGGGAAACCACATAAGTTCTTCAACAATAAAGGGAAAGAACTAATAAAAATTGAAGCAGAAATAAATGAACTGAAAAATGGGGGAGAAATCAACAAGACAAAAAGTTGGTTATGAAAAGATTAACAAAATCGACAAACTGCTAGAAAACTTAACAAAGGAAAAGAAAGATGCAAATATCTAGAATTTGAGATGAAAAGGGTGCCATCACAAAAGATCCAAATGAAATAAAAAGATACATGTAGAGCAAAAGAAGAATTAGAGGTCACCAAGAGACTTCCAACCAAGAAAGATTCTAAAGAAGTATGTATGTTGCCTTCACAGGAGAATGCTAGCAAGTATTCAGGGAAGAGCCATAACTAATTCTGTGCAGACTATTCCAAAATATAGAAACTGACAGCAAACTCCCACACGCATTCTATGAAATGAGCATAATCCTCAAAACCTGATCACGATCATTTAGAAAAAATGAAAACAGGAAGTAGATAAGAGTGTCCCTCATCAATATTCTTATTCAACATTGTACTACAATAAACATCTTAGCCAGACAGACAGCAAAAAAATTTTAAAATAAAAGGAATATAATTGGGCAAAAAATAGGTCAAGCTGTCACTATTTGCAGATAGTATGATTTTACATAGTGAGAGCCCCAAGGACTCCACAGAAAGATTGTTGGAAAGTACTAACGAATCTGTTAAAGTAATGGCATACAAGATTAATAAGCAGAAATCAATTTTAATATGCTATTGAAGAGCTCCAAAATAAAAACATCAAGAAAAAAAATAAAAAAAGAGAAAACAATATCATTTATAATATCCATACAAAAGATGAATACCTGGGAATAAACTTAACCAAAGAAACAAAAGACCTGTACAAAGGAAACTACAGAAAAATCAAAATGTGAATATTACTGAAAGCAATAAATCTATAGATAGAACACAATTCTGATCAAAATCATTTTCTTGGGGGCTCATACAGCTCTTATCACAATCTATGCATCCATCCATTGTGTCTAGCACATTTGTTCATTGTTGCCATCATCATTTTCAAAACAATTTCATTCTACTTGAGCCCTTGGCATGGGCTCCTCATTTTTCCCTCTTCCCTTCTTCACGAACTCTTAATAATTCATAAATTGTTATTAATTTTTCATGTCTTACACTGTCCGAGGTCTCTCTTTACCCTCTTTTCTACTGCCCATGCCCAAGGAGGGGTTACATTGTGATCAGTGCCCCCTCTTGTTACCACTACTCTCACAGCTGTCTACAAATGGGTTTGGGGTCTCCAGTCCACCCTCCCCCTCAATCACATCAATAAGGCTTTTTGTTCTGGGTCTTTGATGCCAGATACCTGATCCCTTCGACACCTCTTTATCACACAAGCTGGTGTGCTTCTTCCATGTGGGCTTTGTTGCTTCTTAGAGAGAGTCACTTGTTCATCTTCAAGCCTGTAAGACCCCAGAGTATATCTTTGCATTGCTGGACACCATCACCTTTCTTCATTACATTTGCTTATGCACCCATTTGTCTTCAGCAATTCTGGCGGGAAGGTTATCACAGAATGCCAGGTGACTAGAACAAAGTGTTATTGCGTTGAGGGAGTACTTGAGTAGAGGCCCACTTAATTGGACCTTTTGGACCTACTTTCTATCCAGCTCTTGGTAATCCAGGGTGTGTGCTACAGACTCGTGGACTTAATATTGTTCTTTGGAGGCACACAATATCTTTCATAGGCCACACCAGAAAGAATCCATGTGGAAGCTACATTCACTGGAGTTTGTAAACTGGGCTTTCATTCAAACTCATCAGGAGCCCTTTGATTTAAGACTGAAATTCATCAGTGTGAGAAGATGATGACTGCTATCCCAAGTTATGGAATTGGCAGTTATTGGACTTTGGTTTGACTCTCTGGCCTTCAGGGTGCCTAATGAATGGTGATCCAGGAATACCAAATATTTACTACTTTAATGCTCTTCTTATTTTGTTATGACATGTATTAGTCAGGTATGCATGTTGCTACCTTTTGGAATGAATTTTGTTGAAAGTTTTGTTCCAACATCAACCCTAATTATTTGTGTAAATAGTGTCCAGCCCAGCCTGTGTGATCACGAGGTGTCAATGGGATCAGGTATCAGGCATCAAAAAACAAAAAGTCCTTTCACTGTGATGAGTGGGAGTGCGAAATGGGGACACAAAACCCATCTATAGGCAACTGGACATACCCTTACAGAAGGGCCTTGGGGAGGAGACAAACCAGTCAGGGTATAGTATAGTAAAGATAAAACATACAGCTTTCCTCTAGTTCTTTAATGCTTCCTCCCTCCCACTATCATGATCCCAATTCTACCTTACAAATACGGGTAGACCAGAGGATGTACACTGGTACAGACAGGAACTAGAAACAGAGGCAATCCAGGACAGATGACCCTCTGAGGACTAGTAGTGAGAGTGGCGATACCGGGAGGGTGGAGGGAAGGTAGGGTAGAAAGGGGCAAGGGATTATAAAGATCTACATATAAACTCCTCCATGGGGGACAGACAACAGAAAAGTGGGTGAAGGGAGACGTTGGACAGTGTGAGATATGCCAAAATAATAATAATTTATAAATAATCAAGGGTTCGTGAGGGAGGGTGGGGGAAGGAGGGTGAAAATGAGGAGCTGATACCAAGGGCTCAAGTAGAAAGAAAATGTTTTGAAAATTATATGGCAACAAATGTACAAATGTGCTTGACACAATGTATGTATGGATGAATTGTAATAAGAGCTGTATGAGTCCCCCCAGAAAAGATTTTTTAATAAATTGTTCAGAAACTTGAATTTAATCTATATAAGTCAACAATTCGAGCATGAATTGATGTCTGAAACCAGCCTATACTTCTATATGCTTTTCTCAACCGTGTTTTAAATTCTGTATCATTAGCTAAATGAATAACACTATCGTTACCTTATGTCCCAGGAAGATGGTTTGAAAAGTTTTCGTTATCATAAAATGATAATGTTGTTTCTAAAGTGAACCAGAGACATATATAAACCACAGATATGTGAATGGATTTTGTGCTCCCATTTAAATCTAGCCCCAATCTAAGAACTATGCGTTCTTAGGATGTGGCCCTCTTTAATGCTTAAAGAAGTCACTAAAGATATAGGTGCTATAGAAAAAACAAAACAAAAGAGAATGAAAAAACAACAAACAAAGCCCAAGTAATATACTCATAAAAATTATATCTGTTTGTAATTAATAGATAAAAATTTTACTAGTACATTGCTTAGAACACATGGTAGATAAATGGAATCACAGAATGGAATTTTCCCACTTTTTGCAGTCCATTGTATATTCAATATTTGTAAGTCTTAACATTTACAAAAAGTACAAAACAAGGTGATCTATATTAAACATAATGCCTGTGCTATAAATTGTCATCACAAGGTAATTATTTTACTATTGATTCGAACATTTTCTTCATTCAATACTTTTATTGAAGTTCAAAGTATACATTCTTAAGACAATAAATACCTGGCTGTTTTTTCTTAGTATCACAGAGGTACCATCATCAACTTCAAATTCTCCATAGTCTCTTAGACACCGTACCTGAAAAGAAAATCAGATATTTTATCCAAATTGCCTTTTAAAATATGCAGTGATCATAACATGAAGTGGGATTATATAAATGCCCGAACAGTAAAAGTACTGTATTTTATGTGTCTGTTTCCTCCTCTGTGTACTTAGGACCCTTACTATTCCCAGATATTTACTGTGGTCCTAAACCTAAAGATCTCAATTTCCTACGTCACCGGGAAGGGAAACATAAGCTTTGCAAATGTATACATGGATGGTATTACCAATAAGGAAACCAGGGATTTAGATAAAAGGAGACTACATAGTTGGACGTTTTCCTCTCAAACAATGCACTATATTAATCAGAAGGAATAAAAATGAGGGACATAACAGTGGCAAACAAGAAAGAAAAGAGCATTTTACCTCAACTAGATTGACCAGATCCTTCCCATAATCCATCAGGATAAAAGAACATACATCTAAAAACAAACTGTTTTTCTTTTTAACAATTTATTGGGGCTCATACAATTCTTATCACAGTTCATACATATACATACATCAATTGTATAAAGCACATCTGTAGAGTCTTTGCCCTAATCATATTTTTCTCTTTTCCTTTTTTACATTTTATTAGGGACTCATACAACTCTTATCACAATCCATACATATACATACATCAATTGTATAAAGCACATCCATACATTCCCTTGCCCCAATCATTCTCAAGGCATTTGCTCTCCACTTAAGCCCCTTGCATCAGGTCCTCTTTTTTATTTTTTCCCCCTCCCTCCCCTTTCCCCCCTCCCTCGTGTGCACTTGGTAATTTATACATCGTTATTTTGTCATATCTTGCCCTATCCGGAGTCTCCCTTACCCCCCTTCTCTGCTGTCCCTCTCCCAGGGAAGAGGTCACATGTGGATCCTTGTAATCAGTACCCCCTTTCCAACCCACTCACCCTCCACTCTCCCAGCATCGTCCCTCACACCCTTGGTCCTGAAGGTATCATCCACCTTGGATTCCCTGTACCTCCAGCCCTCATATGTACCAGTGTACAGCCTCTGCCCTATCCAGCCCTGCAAGGTAGAATTCGTATCATGGTAGTTGGGGGGAGGAAGCATCCAGGATCTGGAGGAAAGTTGTGTTCTTCATCGGTACTACCTCGCACCCTAATTAACCCATCTCCTCTCCTAAACCCCTCTATGAGGGGATCTCCATTGGCCGACACTTGGGCCTTGGGTCTCCACTCTGCACTTCCCCCTTCATTTAATATGGTATATATATACATATATACATATACATATATACATATACACACATGTACACATACATACACACATATCTTTTTTTTTTTGCATGATGCCTTATACCTGGTCCCTTGGCACCTCGCGATCGCACTGGCCGGTGTGCTTATTCCATGTGGGCTTTTTTGCTTCTGAGCTAGATGGCCGCTTTTTCACCTTCAAGCCTTTAAGACCCCAGACACTATCTCTTTTGATAGCCAGGCACCATCAGCTTTCTTCACCACATTTGCTTATGCACCCATTTGTCTTCAGCGATCCTATCATGGAGGTGTACAGTCAATGATATGATTTTTTGTTCTTTGATGCCTGGTAACTGATCCCTTCGGGACCACTCGATCACACAGGCTGGTGTGTTCTTCCATGTGGACTTTGTTGCTTCTGAGCTAGATGGCCGCTTGTTTATCTTCAAGCCTTTAAGACCCCAGTCACTATCTCTTTTGATAACCGGGCACCATCAGCTTTCTTCACCATATTTACTTGTTCACCCACTTTGGCTCCAGACGTTGTGTCGGGAGAGTGAGCATCATAGAGTTCCAATCTAATAAAAGGAGATATTCATGCATTGAGGGAGTGAACAAACTGTTTTTCAAAGGAAATCAAGTCTTCCAATCTCTTGTTTCTCAGGAATACTTAAAAATACATTTAAAAGATTCAGTTTCATGCTCTTTCATTTTGCTTACACAGTAACTTAGCAATCAATTAATTTTCATTTAGTATTTTAAAAATAAAACAAAATTTATGGAAGATGGAATGTTAGATTACATTAAGATGCTTGAAATTAAAGTGCCAACATCCAATCATTTTTGACCTATAAAATATAAGCTTAATATAGTTCAGCTCACACATCACTATTACCTTAAAACTGTGAATCAAAGTTTGTTGCAGAGAGGGCACTATAAGTATTTCCATACTCCTGTCCCTCTATAGCAGTGTTTCCCAAAGTGGGGATACTGCAATGATCCAGGAGGAGTATAAAGCAGATAGCTACACTTTATCCTGGAGTATAGGCTATTGTATAAAAGTTTTTAATTTTACACACACACACACAAACACACACACACACACACACACACACACCATAGTGAATGAAGGGGTAAGTGCAGCGTGGAGACTCAAAGCCCATTTGTCGGCCACTGGAGATCCCCTCATAGAGGGGTTTAGGAGAGGAGATGGGTCAGTCAGGGTGCGATGCAGTACCGATGAAGAACACAGCTTTCTCCCAGATCCTGGATGCTTCCTCCCCCAACTACCATGATCCGAATTCTACCTTGCAGGACTGGATAGGGCAGAGGTTGTACACTGGTGCATATGGGAGCTGGAGGCACAGGGAATCCAGGGTGGATGATAACTTCAGGACCATTGGTATGAGGGGCAATGCTGGGAGAGTGGAGGGTGAGTGGGTTGGAAAGGGGGAACTGATTACAAGGATCCACATGTGACCTCCTCTCTGGGAGACAGACGGCAGAGAAGGGTGGGGGGGGGGGTAAAGGAGACTCCGGATAGGGAAAGATATGACAAAATAACAATGTATAAATTACCAAGGGCACATGAGGGAGGGGAGAAAAAAAAGAGGACCTGATGCAAAGTTAAAGTGAAGAGCAAATGCTTTGAGAGTGATTAGGGCAAAGAATGTAGGGATGTGCTTTATACAATTGATGTATGTATATGTGTGGATTGTGATAAGAGTTGTATGAGCCACTAATGAAATGTAAAAAAAGAAAGAAAAAAAAAAAAGAACACAGCTTTCCCCCGGATCCGGGATGCTTCCTCCCCCCAACTACCATGATCCTAATTCTACACTGGTGCATATGGGAGCTGAAAGCACAGGGAATCCAGGGTGGATGATAACTTCAGGACCAATGGTATGAGGGGCAATGCTGGGAGAGTGGAGGGTGAGTGGGTTGGAAAGGGGGAACTGATTACAAGGATCGACATGTGACCTCCTCTCTGGGAGACGGACGGCAGAGAAGGGTGGGGGGCGGGGGGTAAGGGAGACTCCGGATAGGGAAAGATATGACAAAATAACAATCTATAAATTATCAAGGGCTCATGAGGGAGGGGGGGCAAGGGAGGGAGGGGGGAAAAAAGAGGACCTAATGCAAAGGGCTTAAGTGGAGAGCAAATGCTTTCAAAATGATTAGGGCAAAGAATGTAGGAATGTGCTTTACACAATTGATGTATGTATATGTGTGGATTGTGATAATAATTGTATGAGCCCCTAATAAAATGTAAAAAAAATGATTAGGGCAAAGAATGTACAGATGTGCTTTATACAATTGATGTACGTATATATATGGATTGTGATAAGAGTTCTATGAGCCCCTAATAAAACAATTAGGAAAAAAAAACAGGCCCAAAGAACAAAAGAAAACTGGGTTAGCAATATATATATACATAAATTAAAATATCTATAAAGAGATTCTATCACCGCCCTCTAGTTGATTCTAACTCACAATGACCCTATATTGGTTTTCCAAGGCTGTAAATCCTTACAGAAACTAAGAGTCTCATCTTTCCCCTGAGCAACAGTTGGTAAATTTGAACCGTAAGAACCTCAGAACCCTGGTGGTACAGCAGTTAATCACTGGGTTGCAATCTGCATGGTCGACAGTTCAAAACTACCAGTACCAGTAGGAGAAAGCCTGGGCTTTCTACTCAGAAACCCATAGGGGATCCCTAGGAATCAGCATTGACTCCATACCAGAGAGTTTGGTTCTGGAACCTTATGGTTAGCAGTCCAATCAATGCCTATCCTACAATGCCAGCAGGGATCCTAAGAAAGAGATGAAGAGATGTAGTCAATGAATAAGGCCCATCTAGCAATCATCTCTTATGCATTGTATTATCAATTCTAGCCTATATGGCTATGGTTAAAATCCCATTTTGGAGGGATGGTTATGTGGAAAAGCCATCTCAGAAGCAGGAACACAGAGAAATGCTGGACCATCAAGGTGTAAGAGGCCCTAGTGGGACATACTTGAGATCTTTGTCTGAAGTGGTAGAGACTGAGATGGAGGCATCAAAGGCTGCATCACAGAGACCATGGGACAGAACAGAGGGACTAGGCCAAGACCAGAGCTGAGGCAAGGCGTCCATGACATAAAACAGAGGAGCAATACTGAGACTATGATACTTTGAGGCAGAGCAGTGGGCTGCCTTTCTGGCCCAAAGAGGCAAAGGGACTATGTGACTGAGAGGCTAAGGACTAAAGACTGACATGACTGCTGGATGACAGGAGAGGTACACTTACTGTTTCCTGATGCTGACTTGTGGTAACTAGTTACCTTCCTTAATAAGCCCACTAAATTGTGAATATTGTCTGTGAGTTCTGTGAGGCCAACTGGGACCGATAATTGAACCCGACAGAAAGGCAGTGTGTGAGGGAGGAGTGGGTGGTGTCAGAATAGATATTGAAGGATGAAGGATGGAGGCATGTCTGAACTCTGCCTCATGGAAACAGTGAAGCCAGAGAAAGTCAAATACGGCCCTCTGATATGTCTTCCTACATTTAAAGAAGCCAATCCAATTACTAGCACTAACAAATAAGAGAAACAACGTTACTGGATAACTCAACAGGATATTTGAGTTGGCAGAAGAACAGAACAGCTTATTGAGTCTGAGGAACAAAAGTAAAGAAACATGATCCCAAGGAACACCATCAAGCAAATCAATGCAAATATTATGGAAGTCCCAGAAGAGGGCAAAGGGTAACTAAATAAAACTTAATAGACAACAGCAGAACATTACCAAAACTTGACAAAGGACAAGAATGTACATATCAATGACACTTAAGAATTTCCAAATCAGAAGAAAGCCTGAGAGATCCACACCAAAATATCTTATCATCAAACTCTTTAAAAAAAAGATAAAATCTTGACAATATCAAATAAAATGAAGTACCAATTTACATATATAGAAACCCTGGAAACCAGGAGGTAATAGAGTCACATATTTAAAATAATGAAAGAAATGAACAGCCATCCAAGATTCCTATAGCCAGCAAAACTTTCCTTTATAAATGAGGATAAAATTCAAGAAAACAAATAAAACCTGAGGGAATGTTGAGACATTCCTTTAGATTGAAATACAAGGAGAGTAGATTGCAAGATGAAGCAATATAGAGAAAAAGGTGTTAGGTTCCTGGATTCAGGTACCTGAAAGAATTCACACAGCAGAAGCAGGTTTGTAATCCAAGTGATTTTTATGGGGAAAAGGGAAGTTTCAGGTATTACAGCCTCAAAAAATACACATTGTTTTAAGAAAGCATACAAGGATCCGCAGAACTGCACATGGGTTCACTGCTGAATGGGGAAAAAACACATAGAAAGAACAGGAACACGTAACCCAGCACGTGGAACCAGGAAATCCCAGGGGCCAAAAGGGCTCCCACCCCCCACTTGTGGAGAATGCTGGAATGGAAGGAAGTCAAGGCAGGGTCTTTATTCCCTCCTCTCCACAACGGCTGGGGGAAGCATGGTTGAAGGTATTGGTTGGTTCCACTGGCTTGAGTTTAGGCCCACCTGTGTGAGGTAATGTAACTGAGCCTAATCTGTGTGCCCTGGTGGACCTCCCCTCGGGGCGGAGGGAGCTCTTGTCTGAGCATGCTCAGTTTGATTGTTCTAAAATTTAATGGATGCCTGATTTCTTCCAATCCTTTTGCTTTAGCCTTATGCAGTTAGTGCGGAGACAACCCCCTTGTGGTGCTTATGTAATCTGATGTCAATTTGGGACTTGAGAGGATTAAGAGTGAAGTGGTGGAGTCTAGTTGGTCAATCAGGATAGCCAGTGAGGCCTCTGTGTGGGCATTGCCTTCGCCTGAGAATTCTGGGAACTCCAGTATTTCCTCCTTAAACAGGAGACGCTTCTCTCTCTCAGCTCACTTCCTTGGAGATGCTCTACTGGCAAGACACATGGCACTACGTCCTGGTAGCTGGGAAAGCCACACGGACCTACCCTGATGCAACAGACCTCTGGAGCCAGAGAAGCTACATAGAGAAGAACCCTGCCAGCGCTGAGATGTTTACAATGCTACTGGATCCAAAAACTTTCTACTCGCTGGTTCAAGATCGTCCTGCAATCGGAGTCATTGCATGTTTCGTGAGTCTGACGAGGCCTTTACAGATTGGTATCAGACATATGGGCTAATATTGGGCTCACGGACTTGACCTGGACTGGGCTGGGACGTTTTCGCAATATTCAGTTGTTCTTCTATATAAACCTCTTTCTTATAAACATGAGTTTCTATGAATTTGTTTCTCTTGTCTACCCAGACTAACACTCCCCCTTTATGGCCCCTATTCTGGCTACCTAACATATTTAGCCAACACCTAAGTTGAATGCAAACATTTTTCTTTGGTCTTCTTTATTCAATATTCAAAAGTATACAAAAGAGGATAATAAAGATGGTTCAAAATCCAAAAATTAACTAAGCGCCAAAGTACGTGGTACTACTGGAAGAAATGAGGAGCAAAGAGAGGATAACCCACTTAACAAGTAACAAAATGACAACTATATGACAGGGACTTCAAGTGTGTGCAAATATGGAATTTAAAAACTGAAAAAAATCCCAGAAACATTTGAAGCTCCTTGGTAAGTACTTCCTTAGTGGTAGTAACTTTCAATATGAAAGTATTAAAATGTCCAGTGTAAAAGCAGAGACCTTGTGATATGCATATGATACAACTTTGCTTATGGAAAGCTAAGAGGATTCAACACATTAATGAAGAACTGAGACTAAAGCTTTCTGTAGGGATTATGGCTCGATGGAAAAAAAAAGCCTCATGCTCGGGCCAATAAACACAATGATAAAAAGAGAAAAAAATAAATTGACACGGATTTCATTTATTTCAATGCATAATCAACATTCATGGAATTAGTGAAGAAATCAAGCCATGAGATAAATGCTGCAAAAGACTTCTTTAAAGTGTTAAAGAGCAGCAGAGTCAGCAAAATGACTGTCAGACAACAAACTCGGACAACTCTCAGCAATTATAGAGAAGGTCCACTAGGAGCGATATCCTAAACTTCATGGAAGAGAATCTCAATATGAAGTACATCCAAGCTTCTTAAACTGAGAGAGCAGTAGCAACTACTAACAGATTCCCCTCTTTGTTATAGGCTGTCCACACGCTGGGGAAGCGTCCCTCCTGCCTGGCATAGCCAATTTTTTCTGGTCCCTGAGCTAACCCAGCTGACCAAGCCTCTTGGCTTGCTGTCCTCTGGTGAAGAACAGCTTTGCAGAGTCAGCTTGGTGCAGACAGTCACTAGCCAAGCTTAACTTTTGCTTTGTTCTACAGTTCCACCAGCCCTTGCTCAACATTCCTCACCTTGCCACCCCCAAGCAGGAAATGTGTTAGCAAAACAACACAATTAGGGGGCAAGGGGGAAAGAGAAGCCTAGCACTTCCCGCACCAATCTCAAAGTAGACTTGAGAGGTTTAATTTAACCCCCCCCCCCCATTGGGTGAGAAATCCACACACCTGGCCTCTAGACCTGGCAGGAACCCCATCTTATCCCTCAAGGGGTGGAGTCAAGGGACAGAGTTTTTGTGGGTTTTGAACTGCGGACCATGCTGATCGCAACCCAATGTGTAACCACTGTACCACCAGGGGTCCTTTTATCTCAGTAAAACTATGAAAACTAGTCCTCGGTTTATCTGACCCCAGCCATGCTATTTTTTAATCACCTAATATGTATATGAAAGGTGAACAATGAATAAGACAGAGGTGAATTGATAACTATGAATTATGATATCGCAGAAAAGCACTGACAAAACATCAACAGCCAGAAGAGCAAACAAAGCTATGCTGGAAGAGCTACAGCGGGAGTGCCCCTTAAAGAGGCCGACTCCGTGTATATGTCATCTGGATGGCAAGTCCCTGGATGGTCAAAAAGAGGAAGCCTCTCAGTGGTACACATTGACACCATGACTGCAATAATGGGCTCAAACAGCAATGTTTGAGAAGAGGGTGCGGGGCAAGGCAGTGTTTCATTCTGTTGTACATCTAGTTACTATGAATAGGACTTGGTGGCACCTAACAAAACTATATTCATATCTCCTTCTTACATAATAGGAGCATAATCCACACATTCAATAAAATCCATTCTCAAGAGGTAAAACTTACTTCAATATATAAGCTTTGGGGAGGCTTCATATCCTGTGTTATGTCCAAACCTTCATTTCCTCCCAATGACCTCATGTAAGTAGCAAGGGACTTCTTATAACAATTGAACCATTCTATCTGAAAACAGAAAAATGGTCTTTTTACCAAGTGACAAAGAAAACAAGCTTGCCAACATTGTGTAATCGTGACTTCAAACAGCACATACGCCCATGTAGATCATGAGTGTGGCATTCCTGTATTTATATAGCGAACATTAATGGTTGTCTTCTACGAGTCAGGAACTGTCTGTGCACTTAGGATGGAGCATTCAACCAAAACAGACAAAATTCTTGTTATCACATAGTTTACAAACCAGTAGACCTAAGCACAGATCTAAAAAAACCATTCAACCAGAAACAACACTACGAAAAACACATGATTCAGTTATGGTCGCTTTAAATACTGCACGGACTCTTTTTATAAGAATGGAACAACATGCTTGAGCAGACAATGCAAATGTCCCCAAAGAGAAGGAAGGACAAGCAAAATGAGGAGTGCACACAATAGAAGATAGTGAGGCTTACTTTGGAATTCAGTTCTAAGTTGTATCTGACAAGGGTAAACCTTTATCACATGTAAAGTGGCGCAAGAGGTCACATTATTTTACGACTGCATTTGTAGGAAAGTCAGTCATCGGAATTCTATAAATGTAAAAAAGTAGATTAAGAGTTGCCAAAGGGCTGGGGGAAGGAAATAATAATAAAAGGCATTTGTTATTTTTTAAAGTCTATTATGGTTAGGGTGAAAGTTTACAGAGAAAACTCATGTTTTATACAATAATTTATATATATTTTGTTTTGTGACATTAGTTGCAATCTCCTCAGAATCTTATTTATGTATAATTACAGAAAGGTAGGCAAAACAAAGATGTACAGGTTAATGACATTATTAAGAAACAGCCTGGTCAAGGAGTAACACATCCTCAGCCCCAAAATGGGGACTTATCATTTTGTTCCATTCTGAAAATTTTACATTATCACCCAAGAATGCATCCCTAAAACACTAGTTTAGTGCTGTTCATTATTTGTACTTTAAATAGATCCACACAGTATTTATTATTTTGTGACAAATTTCTTTCACTAAACATATTTTGGATTTCTGAAATTCTACTTTAAAGTGATGAAGAGCAAGGATGTCACACTTTGAGGACTGAGCAATGCCATGGGATTTTCCATTGACCTTAGCCATGGGATTTTCCATTGCCTCATAAGCATATGAAAGTTGGACAACAATTAATAAAGACCAAAGAATAGATGCCTTTGAATTAGCATGTAGGCAAAGAGCACCGAAAGTACCATGGACTGCTAACTGAACAAACAAATCTGTCTCGGAAGATCACAGCCAGACTGATCCTTAGAGATGAGTATGGCAAGACTTGTCTCACAAGTTTTGGGCATGTTTTCAGGAGACCAGTCCTTAGAAAACGACACAATACTTGGTACAGTGCAAAGTCAGTGGGAAAAACAAAAACAACTCAAGGAGATGAATTGATACGGTAACTCAACAATGGGTTCAAACATAACAATTGTGAGGATGCAGAGTCCAGTAGTACTTCATGCTGATCTAGACAGGGCCACTATGAGGCGGAACTGACGAGAAGGCACCCACCACTACTATGTTGGTTAGTATTGGGTTATGTGTTGGCTAAAGCCAAGGTCAACAGTTTGACTCAACCAGTTACACCTAGGGAGAAAGGGGATTTCTGCTCCTATAAAGAAATACAGCTTCAGAAACCTAAAGAGCCAGTTCTACTTTGCTCATCCTTAAGGATTGTTAAAAGTCAATGGCAGTGGGTGTTTTACACAATTAATGTATGTATGTATGGATTGTGATAATAGTTGTATGAGCCCCAATAAAATGATTTTTAAAAAAGAAATTATGACATAAGATTATCTCTCTCTAAAGTGTCTTGGAGTCTCTAACTTGTAAACTACTATTTGTCTACCTTCATGGAAAAAAATAATACACTAATCTTTGTTAAAGATGGCATCACCTATCCCTTATCGGTGAGTTCAAAGTGAAATGTTCACATATAGAAACTGAATTTCGGTTTATGCTCTGAGAAGGAAAAGGCAGAGGCAGTGATTCTCTCCATAGACTAGACCTTGTAGAGACTCTATTAACACCGAATTTGGACCCCAGCTATAAGGGATTTCCATTGAACTCAAGGTCAAAATGAAGTCTAAAGTATGGAAATCTAATCTCAAGACTAACATTATAATTCTTAATTATAATTTTCTGGTTCGAAAATCAGCATCTTGAAGTCTTACTTGTGTGCCTTGTCATGACTACCTTGTACTAAACTAAAAAAGTTTATGCACGACAAGTTCATGTATTTATGTTTAAAATAAAATCCTCATCTATTGGTTACTTAAATTTTAAGATAAAATCCTACAAGAACTATTACTCTTAAACACTCTATGTTTTTAAAAAAATACTATAGCTATTGTTATTAGAGAAAGAACATGTTCTGTTCATTTCACCATAATAAAGAGGCACCCCTCAAGTCCACTTAATGTAAGATTCCGGCACAAAGACCATGGAAAAAGAACCTGAAAAATTAACTGGTAACGTAATTATTTAGTAGTTCCCTCAAGAAGCTGAGGTACTTTGTTTCTTTCTCCAGAACATGAACAGAATAAAAATAAAGCATGGAAATGTACTTAGCAATTCAAGATCAGAGGAGGCAATGGTATTAGAGATTAAAACCTGAGCAGACTGCGGATGACAGTGGAAGCCCAAACTCCATTTGCACAGTTCCCACACAGATTAAGCCTCCAGTGAATCTCCTTAGACCATGAACAAAGAATGGAAATAGTCTTGTTATACACTGAGTGCATTGGAAAGTAGATTAACACAGATAATTTTTAACGTTATTGTTTTTCTCTCTTTTGGTCCCTTTTAAATTTGTTCTAGTTTTTATATTTTCTTTTGGATTGAGGGCTGTTTTTTTGCATATGATTTTCTTTCTTTTTTTTTGGAGTTTTCAGTGGTTTATTGAGCATTCAATATTTTGCCATGATGACTTAGGATAGTTAGGTGTTTTTTTTTTATTTTGTGTTTTACATTTTATTAGGGGCTCATACAACTCTTATCACAATCCATACGCATATGATTTTCTTTAAATAAAATCTAGGATAGGACTTAGTTACTGTGAAGACTATAAATGGATTCAGTTTCTTTGGGTTAGGACAGGGCAGGCTGGGGCAAATGGTGAGTTTAAGACTGAAGAAAATGTTCTAAAATTGATGGAGATCATAACTGCACAGCTCTTTTTAATATATTTAAACCACTG
>NW_027458770.1:0-24811 GCF_050624435.1 Tenrec ecaudatus
GGCACCCCTAGGCTTTAGGCTAGGGCTCCCCTAGGCTAAGGCTAGGGCTCCCCTAGCCTTCAGGCTAGGGCACCCCTAGGCTTTAGGCTCCCCTAGGCTAAGGCTAGGGCTCCCCTAGCCTTCAGGCTAGGGCACCCCTAGGCTTTAGGCTAGGGCTCCCCTAGGCTAAGGCTAGGGCTCCCCTAGCCTTCAGGCTAGGCACCCCTAGGCTTTAGGCTCCCCTAGGCTAAGGCTAGGGCTCCCCTAGCCTTCAGGCTAGGGCACCCCTAGGCTTTAGGCTAGGGCTCCCCTAGGCTAAGGCTAGGGCTCCCCTAGCCTTCAGGCTAGGGCACCCCTAGGCTTTAGGCTCCCCTAGGCTAAGGCTAGGGCTCCCCTAGCCTTCAGGCTAGGGCACCCCTAGGCTTTAGGCTAGGGCTCCCCTAGGCTAAGGCTAGGGCTCCCCTAGCCTTCAGGCTAGGGCACCCCTAGGCTTTAGGCACCCCTAGGCTAAGGCTAGGGCTCCCCTAGCCTTCAGGCTAGGGCACCCCTAGGCTTTAGGCTAGGGCTCCCCTAGGCTAAGGCTAGGGCTCCCCTAGCCTTCAGGCTAGGGCACCCCTAGGCTTTAGGCTCCCCTAGGCTAAGGCTAGGGCTCCCCTAGCCTTCAGGCTAGGGCACCCCTAGGCTTTAGGCTAGGGCTCCCCTAGGCTAAGGCTAGGGCTCCCCTAGCCTTCAGGCTAGGGCACCCCTAGGCTTTAGGCTCCCCTAGGCTAAGGGTAGGGCTCCCCTAGCCTTCAGGCTAGGGCACCCCTAGGCTTTAGGCTAGGGCTCCCCTAGGCTAAGGCTAGGGCTCCCCTAGCCTTCAGGCTAGGGCACCCCTAGGCTTTAGGCTCCCCTAGGCTAAGGCTAGGGCTCCCCTAGCCTTCAGGCTAGGGCACCCCTAGGCTTTAGGCTAGGGATCCCCTAGGCTAAGGCTAGGGCTCCCCTAGCCTTCAGGCTAGGGCACCCCTAGGCTTTAGGCTCCCCTAGGCTAAGGCTAGGGCTCCCCTAGCCTTCAGGCTAGGGCACCCCTAGGCTTTAGGCTAGGGCTCCCCTAGGCTAAGGCTAGGGCTCCCCTAGCCTTCAGGCTAGGGCACCCCTAGGCTTTAGGCTCCCCTAGGCTAAGGCTAGGGCTCCCCTAGCCTTCAGGCTAGGGCACCCCTAGGCTTTAGGCTAGGGCTCCCCTAGGCTAAGGCTAGGGCTCCCCTAGCCTTCAGGCTAGGGCACCCCTAGGCTTTAGGCTCCCCTAGGCTAAGGCTAGGGCTCCCCTAGCCTTCAGGCTAGGGCACCCCTAGGCTTTAGGCTAGGGCTCCCTAGGCTAAGGCTAGGGCTCCCCTAGCCTTCAGGCTAGGGCACCCCTAGGCTTTAGGCTCCCCTAGGCTAAGGCTAGGGCTCCCCTAGCCTTCAGGCTAGGGCACCCCTAGGCTTTAGGCTAGGGCTCCCCTAGGCTAAGGCTAGGGCTTCCCTAGCCTTCAGGCTAGGGCACCCCTAGGCTTTAGGCTCCCCTAGGCTAAGGCTAGGGCTCCCCTAGCCTTCACGCTAGGGCACCCCTAGGCTTTAGGCTAGGGCTCCCCTAGGCTAAGGCTAGGGCTCCCCTAGCCTTCAGGCTAGGGCACCCCTAGGCTTTAGGCTCCCCTAGGCTAAGGCTAGGGCTCCCCTAGCCTTCAGGCTAGGGCACCCCTAGGCTTTAGGCTCCCCTAGGCTAAGGCTAGGGCTCCCCTAGCCTTCAGGCTAGGGCACCCCTAGGCTTTAGGCTAGGGCTCCCCTAGGCTAAGGCTAGGGCTCCCCTAGCCTTCAGGCTAGGGCACCCCTAGGCTTTAGGCTCCCCTAGGCTAAGGCTAGGGCTCCCCTAGCCTTCAGGCTAGGGCACCCCTAGGCTTTAGGCTAGGGCTCCCCTAGGCTAGGCTAGGGCTCCCCTAGGCTAAGGCTAGGGCTCCCCTAGCCTTCAGGCTAGGGCACCCCTAGGCTTTAGGCTCCCCTAGGCTAAGGCTAGGGCTCCCCTAGCCTTCAGGCTAGGGCACCCCTAGGCTTTAGGCTAGGGCTCCCCTAGGCTAAGGCTAGGCTCCCCTAGCCTTCAGGCTAGGGCACCCCTAGGCTTTAGGCTCCCCTAGGCTAAGACTAGGGCTCCCCTAGCCTTCAGGCTAGGGCACCCCTAGGCTTTAGGCTAGGGCTCCCCTAGGCTAAGGCTAGGGCTCCCCTAGCCTTCAGGCTAGGGCACCCCTAGGCTTTAGGCTAGGGCTCCCCTAGGCTAAGGCTAGGGCTCCCCTAGCCTTCAGGCTAGGGCACCCCTAGGCTTTAGGCTCCCCTAGGCTAAGGCTAGGGCTCCCCTAGCCTTCAGGCTAGGGCACCCTTAGGCTTTAGGCTAGGGCTCCCCTAGGCTAAGGCTAGGGCTCCCCTAGCCTTCAGGCTAGGGCACCCCTAGGCTTTAGGCTCCCCTAGGCTAAGACTAGGGCTCCCCTAGCCTTCAGGCTAGGGCACCCCTAGGCTTTAGGCTAGGGCTCCCCTAGGCTAAGGCTAGGGCTCCCTAGCCTTCAGGCTAGGGCACCCCTAGGCTTTAGGCTCCCCTAGGCTAAGGCTAGGGCTCCCCTAGCCTTCAGGCTAGGGCACCCCTAGGCTTTAGGCTAGGGCTCCCCTAGGCTAAGGCTAGGGCTCCCCTAGCCTTCAGGCTAGGGCACCCCTAGGCTTTAGGCTCCCCTAGGCTAAGGCTAGGGCTCCCCTAGCCTTCAGGCTAGGGCACCCCTAGGCTTTAGGCTAGGGCTCCCCTAGGCTAAGGCTATGGCTCCCCTAGCCTTCAGGCTAGGGCACCCCTAGGCTTTAGGCTCCCCTAGGCTAAGGCTAGGGCTCCCCTAGCCTTCAGGCTAGGGCACCCTAGGCTTTAGGCTAGGGCTCCCCTAGGCTAAGGCTAGGGCTCCCCTAGCCTTCAGGCTAGGGCACCCCTAAGCTTTAGGCTCCCCTAGGCTAAGGCTAGGGCTCCCCTAGCCTTCAGGCTAGGGCACCCCTAGGCTTTAGGCTAGGGCTCCCCTAGGCTAAGGCTAGGGCTCCCTAGCCTTCAGGCTAGGGCACCCCTAGGCTTTAGGCTCCCCTAGGCTAAGGCTAGGGCTCCCCTAGCCTTCAGGCTAGGGCACCCCTAAGCTTTAGGCTAGGGCTCCCCTAGGCTAAGGCTAGGGCTCCCCTAGCCTTCAGGCTAGGGCACCCCTGGGCTTTAGGCTCCCCTAGGCTAAGGCTAGGGCTCCCCTAGCCTTCAGGCTAGGGCACCCCTAGGCTTTAGGCTAGGGTTCCCCTAGGCTAAGGCTAGGGCTCCCCTAGCCTTCACGCTAGGGCACCCCTAGGCTTTAGGCTCCCCTAGGCTAAGGCTAGGGCTCCCCTAGCCTTCAGGCTAGGGCACCCCTAGGCTTTAGGCTAGGGCTCCCCTAGGCTAAGGCTAGGCCTCCCCTAGCCTTCAGGCTAGGGCACCCCTAGGCTTTAGGCTCCCCTAGGCTAAGGCTAGGGCTCCCCTAGCCTTCAGGCTAGGGCACCCCTAGGCTTTAGGCTAGGGCTCCCCTAGGCTAAGGCTAGGGCTCCCCTAGCCTTCAGGCTAGGGCACCCCTAGGCTTTAGGCTCCCCTAGGCTAAGGCTAGGGCTCCCCTAGCCTTCAGGCTAGGGCACCCCTAGGCTTTAGGCTCCCCTAGGCTAAGGCTAGGGCTCCCCTAGCCTTCAGGCTAGGGCACCCCTAGGCTTTAGGCTAGGGCTCCCCTAGGCTAAGGCTAGGGCTCCCCTAGCCTTCAGGCTAGGGCACCCCTAGGCTTTAGGCTCCCCTAGTCTAAGGCTAGGGCTCCCCTAGCCTTCAGGCTAGGGCACCCCTAGGCTTTAGGCTAGGGCTCCCCTAGGCTAAGGCTAGGGCTCCCCTAGCCTTCAGGCTAGGGCACCCCTAGGCTTTAGGCTCCCCTAGGCTAAGGCTAGGGCTCCCCTAGCCTTCAGGCTAGGGCACCCCTAGGCTTTAGGCTAGGGCTCCCCTAGGCTAAGGCTAGGGCTCCCCTAGGCTTTAGGCTCCCCTAGGCTAAGGCTAGGGCTCCCCTAGCCTTCAGGCTAGGGCACCCCTAGGCTTTAGGCTAGGGCTCCCCTAGGCTAAGGCTAGGGCTCCCCTAGCCTTCAGGCTAGGGCACCCCTAGGCTTTAGGCTCCCCTAGGCTAAGGCTAGGGCTCCCCTAGCCTTCAGGCTAGGGCACCCCTAGGCTTTAGGCTAGGGCTCCCCTAGGCTAAGGCTAGGGCTCCCCTAGCCTTCAGGCTAGGGCACCCCTAGGCTTTAGGCTCCCCTAGGCTAAGGCTAGGGCTCCCCTAGCCTTCAGGCTAGGGCACCCCTAGGCTTTAGGCTAGGGCTCCCCTAGGCTAAGGCTAGGGCTCCCCTAGCCTTCAGGCTAGGGCACCCCTAGGCTTTAGGCTCCCCTAGGCTAAGGCTAGGGCTCCCCTAGCCTTCAGGCTAGGGCACCCCTAGGCTTTAGGCTAGGGCTCCCCTAGGCTAAGGCTAAGGCTCCCCTAGCCTTCAGGCTAGGGCACCCCTAGGCTTTAGGCTCCCCTAGGCTAAGGCTAAGGCTCCCCTAGCCTTCAGGCTAGGGCACCCCTAGGCTTTAGGCTAGGGCTCCCCTAGGCTAAGGCTAGGGCTCCCCTAGCCTTAAGGCTAGGGCACCCCTAGGCTTTAGGCTCCCCTAGGCTAAGGCTAGGGCTCCCCTAGCCTTCAGGCTAGGGCACCCCTAGGCTAAGGCTAGGGCTCCCCTAGCCTTCAGGCTAGGCCACCCCTAGGCTTTAGGCTAGGGCTCCCCTAGGCTAAGGCTAGGGCTCCCCTAGCCTTCAGGCTAGGGCACCCCTAGGCTTTAGGCTCCCCTAGGCTAAGGCTAGGGCTCCCCTAGCCTTCAGGCTAGGGCACCCCTAGGCTTTAGGCTAGGGCTCCCCTAGGCTAAGGCTAGGGCTCCCCTAGCCTTCAGGCTAGGGCACCCCTAGGCTTTAGGCTCCCCTAGGCTAAGGCTAGGGCTCCCCTAGCCTTCAGGCTAGGGCACCCCTAGGCTTTAGGCTCCCCTAGGCTAAGGCTAGGGCTCCCCTAGCCTTCAGGCTAGGGCACCCCTAGGCTTTAGGCTCCCCTAGGCTAAGGCTAGGGCTCCCCTAGCCTTCAGGCTAGGGCACCCCTAGGCTTTAGGCTCCCCTAGGCTAAGGCTAGGGCTCCCCTAGCCTTCAGGCTAGGGCACCCCTAGGCTTTAGGCTCCCCTAGGCTAAGGCTAGGGCTCCCCTAGCCTTCAGGCTAGGGCACCCCTAGGCTTTAGGCTCCCCTAGGCTAAGGCTAGGGCTCCCCTAGCCTTCAGGCTAGGGCACCCCTAGGCTTTAGGCTCCCCTAGGCTAAGGCTAGGGCTCCCCTAGCCTTCAGGCTAGGGCACCCCTAGGCTTTAGGCTCCCCTAGGCTAAGGCTAGGGCTCCCCTAGCCTTCAGGCTAGGGCACCCCTAGGCTTTAGGCTCCCCTAGGCTAAGGCTAGGGCTCCCCTAGCCTTCAGGCTAGGGCACCCCTAGGCTTTAGGCTCCCCTAGGCTAAGGCTAGGGCTCCCCTAGCCTTCAGGCTAGGGCACCCCTAGGCTTTAGGCTCCCCTAGGCTAAGGCTAGGGCTCCCCTAGCCTTCAGGCTAGGGCACCCCTAGGCTTTAGGCTCCCCTAGGCTAAGGCTAGGGCTCCCCTAGGCTTCAGGCTAGGGCACCCCTAGGCTTTAGGCTCCCCTAGGCTAAGGCTAGGGCTCCCCTAGGCTTCAGGCTAGGGCACCCCTAGGCTTTAGGCTCCCCTAGGGTAAGGCTAGGGCTCCCCTAGGCTTCAGGCTAGGGCACCCCTAGGCTTTAGGCTCCCCTAGGCTAAGGCTAGGGCTCCCCTAGGCTTCAGGCTAGGGCACCCCTAGGCTTTAGGCTCCCCTAGGCTAAGGCTAGGGCTCCCCTAGCCTTCAGGCTAGGGCACCCCTAGGCTTTAGGCTCCCCTAGGCTAAGGCTAGGGCTCCCCTAGGCTTCAGGCTAGGGCACCCCTAGGATTTAGGCTCCCCTAGGCTAAGGCTAGGGCTACCCTAGGCTTCAGGCTAGGGCACCCCTAGGCTTTAGGCTCCCCTAGGCTAAGGCTAGGGCTCCCCTAGGCTTCAGGCTAGGGCACCCCTAGGCTTTAGGCTCCCCTAGGCTAAGGCTAGGGCTCCCCTAGCCTTCACGCTAGGGCACCCCTAGGCTTTAGGCTCCCCTAGGCTAAGGCTAGGGCTCCCCTAGCCTTCAGGCTAGGGCACCCCTAGGCTTTAGGCTCCCCTAGGCTAAGGCTAGGGCTCCCCTAGCCTTCAGGCTAGGGCACCCCTAGGCTTTAGGCTCCCCTAGGCTAAGGCTAGGGCTCCCCTAGCCTTCAGGCTAGGGCACCCCTAGGCTTTAGGCTCCCCTAGGCTAAGGCTAGGGCTCCCCTAGCCTTCAGGCTAGGGCACCCCTAGGCGTTAGGCTCCCCTAGGCTAAGGCTAGGGCTCCCCTAGCCTTCAGGCTAGGGCACCCCTAGGCTTTAGGCTCCCCTAGGCTAAGGCTAGGGCTCCCCTAGCCTTCAGGCTAGGGCACCCCTAGGCTTTAGGCTCCCCTAGGCTAAGGCTAGGGCTCCCCTAGCCTTCAGGCTAGGGCACCCCTAGGCTTTAGGCTCCCCTAGGCTAAGGCTAGGGCTCCCCTAGCCTTCAGGCTAGGGCACCCCTAGGCTTTAGGCTCCCCTAGGCTAAGGCTAGGGCTCCCCTAGCCTTCAGGCTAGGGCACCCCTAGGCTTTAGGCTCCCCTAGGCTAAGGCTAGGGCTCCCCTAGCCTTCAGGCTAGGGCACCCCTAGGCTTTAGGCTCCCCTAGGCTAAGGCTAGGGCTCCCCTAGCCTTCAGGCTAGGGCACCCCTAGGCTTTAGGCTCCCCTAGGCTAAGGCTAGGGCTCCCCTAGCCTTCAGGCTAGGGCACCCCTAGGCTTTAGGCTCCCCTAGGCTAAGGCTAGGGCTCCCCTAGCCTTCAGGCTAGGGCACCCCTAGGCTTTAGGCTCCCCTAGGCTAAGGCTAGGGCTCCCCTAGCCTTCAGGCTAGGGCACCCCTAGGCTTTAGGCTCCCCTAGGCTAAGGCTAGGGCTCCCCTAGCCTTCAGGCTAGGGCACCCCTAGGCTTTAGGCTCCCCTAGGCTAAGGCTAGGGCTCCCCTAGCCTTCAGGCTAGGGCACCCCTAGGCTTTAGGCTCCCCTAGGCTAAGGCTAGGGCTCCCCTAGCCTTCAGGCTAGGGCACCCCTAGGCTTTAGGCTCCCCTAGGCTAAGGCTAGGGCTCCCCTAGCCTTCAGGCTAGGGCACCCCTAGGCTTTAGGCTCCCCTAGGCTAAGGCTAGGGCTCCCCTAGCCTTCAGGCTAGGGCACCCCTAGGCTTTAGGCTCCCCTAGGCTAAGGCTAGGGCTCCCCTAGCCTTCAGGCTAGGGCACCCCTAGGCTTTAGGCTAGGGCTCCCCTAGGCTAAGGCTAGGGCTCCCCTAGCCTTCAGGCTAGGGCACCCCTAGGCTTTAGGCTCCCCTAGGCTAAGGATAGGGCTCCCCTAGCCTTCAGGCTAGGGCACCCCTAGGCTTTAGGCTAGGGCTCCCCTAGGTTAAGGCTAGGGCTCCCCTAGCCTTCAGGCTAGGGCACCCCTAGGCATAGGCTCCCCTAGGCTAAGGCTAGGGCTCCCCTAGACTTCAGGCTAGGGCACCCCTAGGCTTTAGGCTAGGGCTCCCCTAGGCTAAGGCTAGGGCTCCCCTAGCCTTCAGGCTAGGGCACCCCTAGGCTTTAGGCTCCCCTAGGCTAAGGCTAGGGCTCCCCTAGCCTTCAGGCTAGGGCACCCCTAGGCTTTAGGCTAGGGCTCCCCTAGGCTAAGGCTAGGGCTCCCCTAGCCTTCAGGCTAGGGCACCCCTAGGCTTTAGGCTCCCCTAGGCTAAGGCTAGGGCTCCCCTAGCCTTCAGGCTAGGGCACCCCTAGGCTTTAGGCTCTCCTAGGCTAAGGCTAGGGCTCCCATAGCCTTCAGGCTAGGGCACCCCTAGGCTTTAGGCTCCCCTAGGCTAAGGCTAGGGCTCCCCTAGCCTTCAGGCTAGGGCACCCCTAGGCTTTAGGCTCCCCTAGGCTAAGGCTAGGGCTCCCCTAGCCTTCAGGCTAGGGCACCCCTAGGCTTTAGGCTCCCCTAGGCTAAGGCTAGGGCTCCCCTAGCCTTCAGGCTAGGGCACCCCTAGGCTTTAGGCTAGGGCTCCCCTAGGCTAAGGCTAGGGCTCCCCTAGCCTTCAGGCTAGGGCACCCCTAGGCTTTAGGCTAGGGCTCCCCTAGGCTAAGGCTAGGGCTCCCCTAGCCTTCAGGCTAGGGCACCCCTAGGCTTTAGGCTAGGGCTCCCCTAGGCTAAGGCTAGGGCTCCCCTAGCCTTCAGGCTAGGGCACCCCTAGGCTTTAGGCTAGGGCTCCGCTAGGCTAAGGCTAGGGCTCCCCTAGCCTTCAGGCTAGGGCACCCCTAGGCTTTAGGCTAGGGCTCCCCTAGGCTAAGGCTAGGGCTCCCCTAGCCTTCAGGCTAGGGCACCCCTAGGCTTTAGGCTAGGGCTCCCCTAGGCTAAGGCTAGGGCTCCCCTAGCCTTCAGGCTAGGGCACCCCTAGGCTTTAGGCTAGGGCACCCCTAGGCTAAGGCTAGGGCTCCCCTAGCCTTCAGGCTAGGGCACCCCTAGGCTTTAGGCTAGGGCTCCCCTAGGCTAAGGCTAGGGCTCCCCTAGCCTTCAGGCTAGGGCACCCCTAGGCTTTAGGCTAGGGCTCCCCTAGGCTAAGGCTAGGGCTCCCCTAGCCTTCAGGCTAGGGCACCCCTAGGCTTTAGGCTAGGGCTCCCTTAGGCTAAGGCTAGGGCTCCCCTAGCCTTCAGGCTAGGGCACCCCTAGGCTTTAGGCTAGGGCTCCCCTAGGCTAAGGCTAGGGCTCCCCTAGCCTTCAGGCTAGGGCACCCCTAGGCTTTAGGCTAGGGCTCCCCTAGGCTAAGGCTAGGGCTCCCCTAGCCTTCAGGCTAGGGCACCCCTAGGCTTTAGGCTAGGGCTCCCCTAGGCTAAGGCTAGGGCTCCCCTAGCCTTCAGGCTAGGGCACCCCTAGGCTTTAGGCTAGGGCTCCCCTAGGCTAAGGCTAGGGCTCCCCTAGCCTTCAGGCTAGGGCACCCCTAGGCTTTAGGCTAGGGCTCCCCTAGGCTAAGGCTAGGGCTCCCCTAGCCTTCAGGCTAGGGCACCCCTAGGCTTTAGGCTAGGGCTCCCCTAGGCTAAGGCTAGGGCTCCCCTAGCCTTCAGGCTAGGGCACCCCTAGGCTTTAGGCTAGGGCTCCCCTAGGCTAAGGCTAGGGCTCCCCTAGCCTTCAGGCTAGGGCACCCCTAGGCTTTAGGCTAGGGCTCCCCTAGGCTAAGGCTAGGGCTCCCCTAGCCTTCAGGCTAGGGCAACCCTAGGCTTTAGGCTAGGGCTCCCCTAGGCTAAGGCTAGGGCTCCCCTAGCCTTCAGGCTAGGGCAACCCTAGGCTTTAGGCTAGGGCTCCCCTAGGCTAAGGCTAGGGCTCCCCTAGCCTTCAGGCTAGGGCAACCCTAGGCTTTAGGCTAGGGCTCCCCTAGGCTAAGGCTAGGGCTCCCCTAGCCTTCAGGCTAGGGCACCCCTAGGCTTTAGGCTAGGGCTCCCCTAGGCTAAGGCTAGGGCTCCCCTAGCCTTCAGGCTAGGGCACCCCTAGGCTTTAGGCTAGGGCTCCCCTAGGCTAAGGCTAGGGCTCCCCTAGCCTTCAGGCTAGGGCACCCCTAGGCTTTAGGCTCCCCTAGGCTTTAGGCTAGGGCTCCCCTAGCCTTCGGCTAGGGCTCCCCTAGCCTTCAGGCTAGGGCACCCCTAGGCTTTAGGCTAGGGCTCCCCTAGCCTTCGGGTAGGGCTCCCCTAGCCTTCAGGCTAGGGCACCCCTAGGCTTTAGGCTAGGGCTCCCCTAGCCTTCGGCTAGGACTCCCCTAGCCTTCAGGCTAGGGCACCCCTAGGCTTTAGGCTAGGGCTCCCCTAGCCTTCGGCTAGGGCTCCCCTAGCCTTCAGGCTAGGGCACCCCCAGGCTTTAGGCTAGGGCTCCCCTAGGCTAAGGCTAGGGCTCCCCTAGCCTTCAGGCTAGGGCACCCCCAGGCTTTAGGCTAGGGCTCCCCTAGGCTAAGGCTAGGGCTCCCCTAGCCTTCAGGCTAGGGCACCCCCAGGCTTTAGGCTAGGGCTCCCCTAGGCTAAGGCTAGGGCTCCCCTAGCCTTCAGGCTAGGGCACCCCCAGGCTTTAGGCTAGGGCTCCCCTAGGCTAAGGCTAGGGCTCCCCTAGCCTTCAGGCTAGGGCACCCCCAGGCTTTAGGCTAGGGCTCCCCTAGGCTAAGGCTAGGGCTCCCCTAGCCTTCAGGCTAGGGCACCCCCAGGCTTTAGGCTAGGGCTCCCCTAGGCTAAGGCTAGGGCTCCCCTAGCCTTCAGGCTAGGGCACCCCCAGGCTTTAGGCTAGGGCTCCCCTAGGCTAAGGCTAGGGCTCCCCTAGCCTTCAGGCCAGGGCACCCCCAGGCTTTAGGCTAGGGCTCCCCTAGGCTAAGGCTAGGGCTCCCCTAGCCTTCAGGCCAGGGCACCCCTAGGCTTTAGGCTAGGGCTCCCCTAGGCTAAGGCTAGGGCTCCCCTAGCCTTCAGGCCAGGGCACCCCTAGGCTTTAGGCTAGGGCTCCCCTAGGCTAAGGCTAGGGCTCCCCTAGCCTTCAGGCTAGGGCACCCCTAGGCTTTAGGCTAGGGCTCCCCTAGGCTAAGGCTAGGGCTCCCCTAGCCTTCAGGCTAGGGCACCCCTAGGCTTTAGGCTAGGGCTCCCCTAGGCTAAGGCTAGGGCTCCCCTAGCCTTCAGGCTAGGGCACCCCTAGGCTTTAGGCTAGGGCTCCCCTAGGCTAAGGCTAGGGCTCCCCTAGCCTTCAGGCTAGGGCACCCCTAGGCTTTAGGCTAGGGCTCCCCTAGGCTAAGGCTAGGGCTCCCCTAGCCTTCAGGCTAGGGCACCCCTAGGCTTTAGGCTAAGGCTCCCCTAGGCTAAGGCTAGGGCTCCCCTAGCCTTCAGGCTAGGGCACCCCTAGGCTTTAGGCTAGGGCTCCCCTAGGCTAAGGCTAGGGCTCCCCTAGCCTTCAGGCTACGGCACCCCTAGGCTTTAGGCTAGGGCTCCCCTAGGCTAAGGCTAGGGCTCCCCTAGCCTTCAGGCTACGGCACCCCTAGGCTTTAGGCTCCCCTAGGCTAAGGCTAGGGCTCCCCTAGCCTTCAGGCTAGGGCACCCCTAGGCTTTAGGCTAGGGCTCCCCTAGGCTAAGGCTAGGGCTCCCCTAGCCTTCAGGCTAGGGCACCCCTAGGCTTTAGGCTAGGGCTCCCCTAGGCTAAGGCTAGGGCTCCCCTAGCCTTCAGGCTAGGGCACCCCTAGGCTTTAGGCTAGGGCTCCCCTAGGCTAAGGCTAGGGCTCCCCTAGCCTTCAGGCTAGGGCACCCCTAGGCTTTAGGCTAGGGCTCCCCTAGGCTAAGGCTAGGGCTCCCCTAGCCTTCAGGCTAGGGCACCCCTAGGCTTTAGGCTAGGGCTCCCCTAGGCTAAGGCTAGGGCTCCCCTAGCCTTCAGGCTAGGGCACCCCTAGGCTTTAGGCTAGGGCTCCCCTAGGCTAAGGCTAGGGCTCCCCTAGCCTTCAGGCTAGGGCACCCCTAGGCTTTAGGCTAGGGCTCCCCTAGGCTAAGGCTAGGGCTCCCCTAGCCTTCAGGCTAGGGCACCCCTAGGCTTTAGGCTAGGGCTCCCCTAGGCTAAGGCTAGGGCTCCCCTAGCCTTCAGGCTAGGGCACCCCTAGGCTTTAGGCTAGGGCTCCCCTAGCCTTCAGGCTAGGGCACCCCTGGCTTTAGGCTAGGGCTCCCCTAGGCTAAGGCTAGGGCTCCCCTAGCCTTCAGGCTAGGGCACCCCTAGGCTTTAGGCTAGGGCTCCCCTAGGCTAAGGCTAGGGCTCCCCTAGCCTTCAGGCTAGGGCACCCCTAGGCTTTAGGCTAGGGCTCCCCTAGGCTAAGGCTAGGGCACCCCTAGCCTTCAGGCTAGGGCACCCCTAGGCTTTAGGCTAGGGCTCCCCTAGGCTAAGGCTAGGGCACCCCTAGCCTTCAGGCTAGGGCACCCCTAGGCTTTAGGCTAGGGCTCCCCTAGGCTAAGGCTAGGGCTCCCCTAGCCTTCAGGCTAGGGCACCCCTAGGCTTTAGGCTAGGGCTCCCCTAGGCTAAGGCTAGGGCTCCCCTAGCCTTCAGGCTAGGGCACCCCTAGGCTTTAGGCTAGGGCTCCCCTAGGCTAAGGCTAGGGCTCCCCTAGCCTTCAGGCTAGGGCACCCCTAGGCTTTAGGCTAGGGCTCCCCTAGGCTAAGGCTAGGGCTCCCCTAGCCTTCAGGCTAGGGCACCCCTAGGCTTTAGGCTAGGGCTCCCCTAGGCTAAGGCTAGGGCTCCCCTAGCCTTCAGGCTAGGGCACCCCTAGGCTTTAGGCTAGGGCTCCCCTAGGCTAAGGCTAGGGCTCCCCTAGCCTTCAGGCTAGGGCACCCCTAGGCTTTAGGCTAGGGCTCCCCTAGGCTAAGGCTAGGGCTCCCCTAGCCTTCAGGCTAGGGCACCCCTAGGCTTTAGGCTAGGGCTCCCCTAGGCTAAGGCTAGGGCTCCCCTAGCCTTCAGGCTAGGGCACCCCTAGGCTTTAGGCTAGGGCTCCCCTAGGCTAAGGCTAGGGCTCCCCTAGCCTTCACTCTAGGGCACCCCTAGGCTTTAGGCTAGGGCTCCCCTAGGCTAAGGCTAGGGCTCCCCTAGCCTTCAGGCTAGGGCACCCCTAGGCTTTAGGCTCCCCTAGGCTAAGGCTAGGGCTCCCCTAGCCTTCAGGCTAGGGCACCCCTAGGCTTTAGGCTCCCCTAGGCTAAGGCTAGGGCTCCCCTAGCCTTCAGGCTAGGGCACCCCTAGGCTTTAGGCTCCCCTAGGCTAAGGCTAGGGCTCCCCTAGCCTTCAGGCTAGGGCACCCCTAGCCTTCAGGCTAGGGCACCCCTAGGCTTTAGGCTCCCCTAGGCTAAGGCTAGGGCTCCCCTAGCCTTCAGGCTAGGGCACCCCTAGCCTTCAGGCTAGGGCACCCCTAGGCTTTAGGCTCCCCTAGGCTAAGGCTAGGGCTCCCCTAGCCTTCAGGCTAGGGCACCCCTAGGCTTTAGGCTCCCCTAGGCTAAGGCTAGGGCTCCCCTAGCCTTCAGGCTAGGGCACCCCTAGGCTTTAGGCTCCCCTAGGCTAAGGCTAGGGCTCCCCTAGCCTTCAGGCTAGGGCACCCCTAGGCTTTAGGCTCCCCTAGGCTAAGGCTAGGGCTCCCCTAGCCTTCAGGCTAGGGCACCCCTAGGCTTTAGGCTCCCCTAGGCTAAGGCTAGGGCTCCCCTAGCCTTCAGGCTAGGGCACCCCTAGGCTTTAGGCTCCCCTAGGCTAAGGCTAGGGCTCCCCTAGCCTTCAGGCTAGGGCACCCCTAGGCTTTAGGCTCCCCTAGGCTAAGGCTAGGGCTCCCCTAGCCTTCAGGCTAGGGCACCCCTAGGCTTTAGGCTCCCCTAGGCTAAGGCTAGGGCTCCCCTAGCCTTCAGGCTAGGGCACCCCTAGGCTTTAGGCTCCCCTAGGCTAAGGCTAGGGCTCCCCTAGCCTTCAGGCTAGGGCACCCCTAGGCTTTAGGCTCCCCTAGGCTAAGGCTAGGGCTCCCCTAGCCTTCAGGCTAGGGCACCCCTAGGCTTTAGGCTCCCCTAGGCTAAGGCTAGGGCTCCCCTAGCCTTCAGGCTAGGGCACCCCTAGGCTTTAGGCTCCCCTAGGCTAAGGCTAGGGCTCCCCTAGCCCTCAGGCTAGGGCACCCCTAGGCTTTAGGCTCCCCTAGGCTAAGGCTAGGGCTCCCCTAGCCCTCAGGCTAGGGCACCCCTAGGCTTTAGGCTCCCCTAGGGTAAGGCTAGGGCTCCCCTAGCCCTCAGGCTAGGGCACCCCTAGGCTTTAGGCTCCCCTAGGCTAAGGCTAGGGCTCCCCTAGCCCTCAGGCTAGGGCACCCCTAGGCTTTAGGCTCCCCTAGGCTAAGGTTAGGGCTCCCCTAGCCCTCAGGCTAGGGCACCCCTAGGCTTTAGGCTCCCCTAGGCTAAGGCTAGGGCTCCCCTAGCCCTCAGGCTAGGGCACCCCTAGGCTTTAGGCTCCCCTAGGCTAAGGCTAGGGCTCCCCTAGCCCTCAGGCTAGGGCACCCCTAGGCTTTAGGCTCCCCTAGGCTAAGGCTAGGGCTCCCCTAGCCCTCAGGCTAGGGCACCCCTAGGCTTTAGGCTCCCCTAGGCTAAGGCTAGGGCTCCCCTAGCCCTCAGGCTAGGGCACCCCTAGGCTTTAGGCTCCCCTAGGCTAAGGCTAGGGCTCCCCTAGCCCTCAGGCTAGGGCACCCCTAGGCTTTAGGCTCCCCTAGGCTAAGGCTAGGGCTCCCCTAGCCCTCAGGCTAGGGCACCCCTAGGCTTTAGGCTCCCCTAGGCTAAGGCTAGGGCTCCCCTAGCCCTCAGGCTAGGGCACCCCTAGGCTTTAGGCTCCCCTAGGCTAAGGCTAGGGCTCCCCTAGCCCTCAGGCTAGGGCACCCCTAGGCTTTAGGCTCCCCTAGGCTAAGGCTAGGGCTCCCCTAGCCCTCAGGCTAGGGCACCCCTAGTCTTTAGGCTCCCCTAGGCTAAGGCTAGGGCTCCCCTAGCCCTCAGGCTAGGGCACCCCTAGTCTTTAGGCTCCCCTAGGCTAAGGCTAGGGCTCCCCTAGCCCTCAGGCTAGGGCACCCCTAGGCTTTAGGCTCCCCTAGGCTAAGGCTAGGGCTCCCCTAGCCCTCAGGCTAGGGCACCCCTAGGCTTTAGGCTCCCCTAGGCTAAGGCTAGGGCTCCCCTAGCCCTCAGGCTAGGGCACCCCTAGGCTTTAGGCTCCCCTAGGCTAAGGCTAGGGCTCCCCTAGCCCTCAGGCTAGGGCACCCCTAGGCTTTAGGCTCCCCTAGGCTAAGGCTAGGGCTCCCCTAGCCCTCAGGCTAGGGCACCCCTAGGCTTTAGGCTCCCCTAGGCTAAGGCTAGGGCTCCCCTAGCCCTCAGGCTAGGGCACCCCTAGGCTTTAGGCTCCCCTAGGCTAAGGCTAGGGCTCCCCTAGCCCTCAAGCTAGGGCACCCCTAGGCTTTAGGCTCCCCTAGGCTAAGGCTAGGGCTCCCCTAGCCTCAGGCTAGGGCACCCCTAGGCTTTAGGCTCCCCTAGGCTAAGGCTAGGGCTCCCCTAGCCCTCAGGCTAGGGCACCCCTAGGCTTTAGGCTCCCCTAGGCTAAGGCTAGGGCTCCCCTAGCCTTCAGGCTAGGGCACCCCTAGGCTTTAGGCTCCCCTAGGCTAAGGCTAGGGCTCCCCTAGCCTTCAGGCTAGGGCACCCCTAGGATTTAGGCTCCCCTAGGCTAAGGCTAGGGCTCCCCTAGCCTTCAGGCTAGGGCACCCCTAGGATTTAGGCTCCCCTAGGCTAAGGCTAGGGCTCCCCTAGCCTTCAGGCTAGGGCACCCCTAGGCTTTAGGCTAGGGCTCCCCTAGGCTAAGGCTAGGGCTCCCCTAGCCTTCAGGCTAGGGCACCCCTAGGCTTTAGGCTCCCCTAGGCTAAGGCTAGGGCTCCCCTAGCCTTCAGGCTAGGGCACCCCTAGGCTTTAGGCTAGGGCTCCCCTAGGCTAAGGCTAGGGCTCCCCTAGCCTTCAGGCTAGGGCACCCCTAGGCTTTAGGCTCCCCTAGGCTAAGGCTAGGGCTCCCCTAGCCTTCAGGCTAGGGCACCCCTTGGCTTTAGGCTAGGGCTCCCCTAGGCTAAGGCTAGGGCTCCCCTAGCCTTCAGGCTAGGGCACCCCTAGGCTTTAGGCTCCCCTAGGCTAAGGCTAGGGCTCCCCTAGCCTTCAGGCTAGGGCACCCCTAGGCTTTAGGCTAGGGCTCCCCTAGGCTAAGGCTAGGGCTCCCCTAGCCTTCAGGCTAGGGCACCCCTAGGCTTTAGGCTCCCCTAGGCTAAGGCTAGGGCTCCCCTAGCCTTCAGGCTAGGGCACCCCTAGGCTTTAGGCTCCCCTAGGCTAAGGCTAGGGCTCCCCTAGCCTTCAGGCTAGGGCACCCCTAGGCTTTAGGCTCCCCTAGGCTAAGGCTAGGGCTCCCCTAGCCTTCAGGCTAGGGCACCCCTAGGCTTTAGGCTCCCCTAGGCTAAGGCTAGGGCTCCCCTAGCCTTCAGGCTAGGGCACCCCTAGGCTTTAGGCTCCCCTAGGCTAAGGCTAGGGCTCCCCTAGCCTTCAGGCTAGGGCACCCCTAGGCTTTAGGCTCCCCTAGGCTAAGGCTAGGGCTCCCCTAGCCTTCAGGCTAGGGCACCCCTAGGCTTTAGGCTCCCCTAGGCTAAGGCTAGGGCTCCCCTAGCCTTCAGGCTAGGGCACCCCTAGGCTTTAGGCTCCCCTAGGCTAAGGCTAGGGCTCCCCTAGCCTTCAGGCTAGGGCACCCCTAGGCTTTAGGCTCCCCTAGGCTAAGGCTAGGGCTCCCCTAGCCTTCAGGCTAGGGCACCCCTAGGCTTTAGGCTCCCCTAGGCTAAGGCTAGGGCTCCCCTAGCCTTCAGGCTAGGGCACCCCTAGGCTTTAGGCTCCCTTAGGCTAAGGCTAGGGCTCCCCTAGCCTTCAGGCTAGGGCACCCCTAGGCTTTAGGCTCCCCTAGGCTAAGGCTAGGGCTCCCCTAGCCCTCAGGCTAGGGCACCCCTAGGCTTTAGGCTCCCCTAGGCTAAGGCTAGGGCTCCCCTAGCCCTCAGGCTAGGGCACCCCTAGGCTTTAGGCTCCCCTAGGCTAAGGCTAGGGCTCCCCTAGCCCTCAGGCTAGGGCACCCCTAGGCTTTAGGCTCCCCTAGGCTAAGGCTAGGGCTCCCCTAGCCCTCAGGCTAGGGCACCCCTAGGCTTTAGGCTCCCCTAGGCTAAGGCTAGGGCTCCCCTAGCCCTCAGGCTAGGGCACCCCTAGGCTTTAGGCTCCCCTAGGCTAAGGCTAGGGCTCCCCTAGCCCTCAGGCTAGGGCACCCCTAGGCTTTAGGCTCCCCTAGGCTAAGGCTAGGGCTCCCCTAGCCCTCAGGCTAGGGCACCCCTAGGCTTTAGGCTCCCCTAGGCTAAGGCTAGGGCTCCCCTAGCCCTCAGGCTAGGGCACCCCTAGGCTTTAGGCTCCCCTAGGCTAAGGCTAGGGCTCCCCTAGCCCTCAGGCTAGGGCACCCCTAGGCTTTAGGCGCCCCTAGGCTAAGGCTAGGGCTCCCCTAGCCCTCAGGCTAGGGCACCCCTAGGCTTTAGGCTCCCCTAGGCTAAGGCTAGGGCTCCCCTAGCCCTCAGGCTAGGGCACCCCTAGGCTTTAGGCTCCCCTAGGCTAAGGCTAGGGCTCCCCTAGCCCTCAGGCTAGGGCACCCCTAGGCTTTAGGCTCCCCTAGGCTAAGGCTAGGGCTCCCCTAGCCCTCAGGCTAGGGCACCCCTAGGCTTTAGGCTCCCCTAGGCTAAGGCTAGGGCTCCCCTAGCCCTCAGGCTAGGGCACCCCTAGGCTTTAGGCTCCCCTAGGCTAAGGCGAGGGCTCCCCTAGCCCTCAGGCTAGGGCACCCCTAGGCTTTAGGCTCCCCTAGGCTAAGGCTAGGGCTCCCCTAGCCCTCAGGCTAGGGCACCCCTAGGCTTTAGGCTCCCCTAGGCTAAGGCTAGGGCTCCCCTAGCCCTCAGGCTAGGGCACCCCTAGGCTTTAGGCTCCCCTAGGCTAAGGCTAGGGCTCCCCTAGCCCTCAGGCTAGGGCACCCCTAGGCTTTAGGCTCCCCTAGGCTAAGGCTAGGGCTCCCCTAGCCCTCAGGCTAGGGCACCCCTAGGCTTTAGGCTCCCCTAGGCTAAGGCTAGGGCTCCCCTAGCCCTCAGGCTAGGGCACCCCTAGGCTTTAGGCTCCCCTAGGCTAAGGCTAGGGCTCCCCTAGCCCTCAAGCTAGGGCACCCCTAGGCTTTAGGCTCCCCTAGGCTAAGGCTAGGGCTCCCCTAGCCCTCAGGCTAGGGCACCCCTAGGCTTTAGGCTCCCCTAGGCTAAGGCTAGGGCTCCCCTAGCCCTCAGGCTAGGGCACCCCTAGGCTTTAGGCTCCCCTAGGCTAAGGCTAGGGCTCCCCTAGCCTTCAGGCTAGGACACCCCTAGGCTTTAGGCTCCCCTAGGCTAAGGCTAGGGCTCCCCTAGCCTTCAGGCTAGGGCACCCCTAGGCTTTAGGCTCCCCTAGGCTAAGGCTAGGGCTCCCCTAGCCTTCAGGCTAGGGCACCCCTAGGCTTTAGGCTCCCCTAGGCTAAGGCTAGGGCTCCCCTAGCCTTCAGGCTAGGGCACCCCTAGGATTTAGGCTCCCCTAGGCTAAGGCTAGGGCTCCCCTAGCCTTCAGGCTAGGGCACCCCTAGGCTTTAGGCTAGGGCTCCCCTAGGCTAAGGCTAGGGCTCCCCTAGCCTTCAGGCTAGGGCACCCCTAGGCTTTAGGCTCCCCTAGGCTAAGGCCTAGGGCTCCCCTAGCCTTCAGGCTAGGGCACCCCTAGGCTTTAGGCTAGGGCTCCCCTAGGCTAAGGCTAGGGCTCCCCTAGCCTTCAGGCTAGGGCACCCCTAGGCTTTAGGCTCCCCTAGGCTAAGGCTAGGGCTCCCCTAGCCTTCAGGCTAGGGCACCCCTAGGCTTTAGGCTAGGGCTCCCCTAGGCTAAGGCTAGGGCTCCCCTAGCCTTCAGGCTAGGGCACCCCTAGGCTTTAGGCTCCCCTAGGCTAAGGCTAGGGCTCCCCTAGCCTTCAGGCTAGGGCACCCCTAGGCTTTAGGCTAGGGCTCCCCTAGGCTAAGGCTAGGGCTCCCCTAGCCTTCAGGCTAGGGCACCCCTAGGCTTTAGGCTCCCCTAGGCTAAGGCTAGGGCTCCCCTAGCCTTCAGGCTAGGGCACCCCTAGGCTTTAGGCTAGGGCTCCCCTAGGCTAAGGCTAGGGCTCCCCTAGCCTTCAGGCTAGGGCACCCCTAGGCTTTAGGCTCCCCTAGGCTAAGGCTAGGGCTCCCCTAGCCTTCAGGCTAGGGCACCCCTAGGCTTTAGGCTAGGGCTCCCCTAGGCTAAGGCTAGGGCTCCCCTAGCCTTCAGGCTAGGGCACCCCTAGGCTTTAGGCTCCCCTAGGCTAAGGCTAGGGCTCCCCTAGCCTTCAGGCTAGGGCACCCCTAGGCTTTAGGCTAGGGCTCCCCTAGGCTAAGGCTAGGGCTCCCCTAGCCTTCAGGCTAGGGCACCCCTAGGCTTTAGGCTCCCCTAGGCTAAGGCTAGGGCTCCCCTAGCCTTCAGGCTAGGGCACCCCTAGGCTTTAGGCTAGGGCTCCCCTAGGCTAAGGCTAGGGCTCCCCTAGCCTTCAGGCTAGGGCACCCCTAGGCTTTAGGCTCCCCTAGGCTAAGGCTAGGGCTCCCCTAGCCTTCAGGCTAGGGCACCCCTAGGCTTTAGGCTAGGGCTCCCCTAGGCTAAGGCTAGGGCTCCCCTAGCCTTCAGGCTAGGGCACCCCTAGGCTTTAGGCTCCCCTAGGCTAAGGCTAGGGCTCCCCTAGCCTTCAGGCTAGGGCACCCCTAGGCTTTAGGCTAGGGCTCCCCTAGGCTAAGGCTAGGGCTCCCCTAGCCTTCAGGCTAGGGCACCCCTAGGCTTTAGGCTCCCCTAGGCTAAGGCTAGGGCTCCCCTAGCCTTCAGGCTAGGGCACCCCTAGGCTTTAGGCTAGGGCTCCCCTAGGCTAAGGCTAGGGCTCCCCTAGCCTTCAGGCTAGGGCACCCCTAGGCTTTAGGCTCCCCTAGGCTAAGGCTAGGGCTCCCCTAGCCTTCAGGCTAGGGCACCCCTAGGCTTTAGGCTAGGGCTCCCCTAGGCTAAGGCTAGGGCTCCCCTAGCCTTCAGGCTAGGGCACCCCTAGGCTTTAGGCTCCCCTAGGCTAAGGCTAGGGCTCCCCTAGCCTTCAGGCTAGGGCACCCCTAGGCTTTAGGCTAGGGCTCCCCTAGGCTAAGGCTAGGGCTCCCCTAGCCTTCAGGCTAGGGCACCCCTAGGCTTTAGGCTCCCCTAGGCTAAGGCTAGGCTCCCCTAGCCTTCAGGCTAGTGCACCCCTAGGCTTTAGGCTAGGGCTCCCCTAGGCTAAGGCTAGGGCTCCCCTAGCCTTCAGGCTAGGGCACCCCTAGGCTTTAGGCTCCCCTAGGCTAAGGCTAGGGCTCCCCTAGCCTTCAGGCTAGGGCACCCCTAGGCTTTAGGCTAGGGCTCCCCTAGGCTAAGGCTAGGGCTCCCCTAGCCTTCAGGCTAGGGCACCCCTAGGCTTTAGGCTCCCCTAGGCTAAGGCTAGGGCTCCCCTAGCCTTCAGGCTAGGGCACCCCTAGGCTTTAGGCTAGGGCTCCCCTAGGCTAAGGCTAGGGCTCCCCTAGCCTTCAGGCTAGGGCACCCCTAGGCTTTAGGCTCCCCTAGGCTAAGGCTAGGGCTCCCCTAGCCTTCAGGCTAGGGCACCCCTAGGCTTTAGGCTCCCCTAGGCTAAGGCTAGGGCTCCCCTAGCCTTCAGGCTAGGGCACCCCTAGGCTTTAGGCTCCCCTAGGCTAAGGCTAGGGCTCCCCTAGCCTTCAGGCTAGGGCACCCCTAGGCTTTAGGCTCCCCTAGGCTAAGGCTAGGGCTCCCCTAGCCTTCAGGCTAGGGCACCCCTAGGCTTTAGGCTCCCCTAGGCTAAGGCTAGGGCTCCCCTAGCCTTCAGGCTAGGGCACCCCTAGGCTTTAGGCTCCCCTAGGCTAAGGCTAGGGCTCCCCTAGCCTTCAGGCTAGGGCACCCCTAGGCTTTAGGCTCCCCTAGGCTAAGGCTAGGGCTCCCCTAGCCTTCAGGCTAGGGCACCCCTAGGCTTTAGGCTCCCCTAGGCTAAGGCTAGGGCTCCCCTAGCCTTCAGGCTAGGGCACCCCTAGGCTTTAGGCTCCCCTAGGCTAAGGCTAGGGCTCCCCTAGCCTTCAGGCTAGGGCACCCCTAGGCTTTAGGCTCCCCTAGGCTAAGGCTAGGGCTCCCCTAGCCCTCAGGCTAGGGCACCCCTAGGCTTTAGGCTCCCCTAGGCTAAGGCTAGGGCTCCCCTAGCCCTCAGGCTAGGGCACCCCTAGGCTTTAGGCTCCCCTAGGCTAAGGCTAGGGCTCCCCTAGCCCTCAGGCTAGGGCACCCCTAGGCTTTAGGCTCCCCTAGGCTAAGGCTAGGGCTCCCCTAGCCCTCAGGCTAGGGCACCCCTAGGCTTTAGGCTCCCCTAGGCTAAGGCTAGGGCTCCCCTAGCCCTCAGGCTAGGGCACCCCTAGGCTTTAGGCTCCCCTAGGCTAAGGCTAGGGCTCCCCTAGCCCTCAGGCTAGGGCACCCCTAGGCTTTAGGCTCCCCTAGGCTAAGGCTAGGGCTCCCCTAGCCCTCAGGCTAGGGCACCCCTAGGCTTTAGGCTCCCCTAGGCTAAGGCTAGGGCTCCCCTAGCCCTCAGGCTAGGGCACCCCTAGGCTTTAGGCTCCCCTAGGCTAAGGCTAGGGCTCCCCTAGCCCTCAGGCTAGGGCACCCCTAGGCTTTAGGCTCCCCTAGGCTAAGGCTAGGGCTCCCCTAGCCCTCAGGCTAGGGCACCCCTAGGCTTTAGGCTCCCCTAGGCTAAGGCTAGGGCTCCCCTAGCCCTCAGGCTAGGGCACCCCTAGGCTTTAGGCTCCCCTAGGCTAAGGCTAGGGCTCCCCTAGCCCTCAGGCTAGGGCACCCCTAGGCTTTAGGCTCCCCTAGGCTAAGGCTAGGGCTCCCCTAGCCCTCAGGCTAGGGCACCCCTAGGCTTTAGGCTCCCCTAGGCTAAGGCTAGGGCTCCCCTAGCCCTCAGGCTAGGGCACCCCTAGGCTTTAGGCTCCCCTAGGCTAAGGCTAGGGCTCCCCTAGCCTTCAGGCTAGGGCACCCCTAGGCTTTAGGCTCCCCTAGGCTAAGGCTAGGGCTCCCCTAGCCTTCAGGCTAGGGCACCCCTAGGCTTTAGGCTCCCCTAGGCTAAGGCTAGGGCTCCCCTAGCCTTCAGGCTAGGGCACCCCTAGGCTTTAGGCTCCCCTAGGCTAAGGCTAGGGCTCCCCTAGCCTTCAGGCTAGGGCACCCCTAGGCTTTAGGCTCCCCTAGGCTAAGGCTAGGGCTCCCCTAGCCTTCAGGCTAGGGCACCCCTAGGCTTTAGGCTAGGGCTCCCCTAGGCTAAGGCTAGGGCTCCCCTAGCCTTCAGGCTAGGGCACCCCTAGGATTTAGGCTCCCCTAGGCTAAGGCTAGGGCTCCCCTAGCCTTCAGGCTAGGGCACCCCTAGGCTTTAGGCTAGGGCTCCCCTAGGCTAAGGCTAGGGCTCCCCTAGCCTTCAGGCTAGGGCACCCCTAGGCTTTAGGCTCCCCTAGGCTAAGGCTAGGGCTCCCCTAGCCTTCAGGCTAGGGCACCCCTAGGCTTTAGGCTCCCCTAGGCTAAGGCTAGGGCTCCCCTAGCCTTCAGGCTAGGGCACCCCTAGGCTTTAGGCTAGGGCTCCCCTAGGCTAAGGCTTGGGCTCCCCTAGCCTTCAGGCTAGGGCACCCCTAGGCTTTAGGCTCCCCTAGGCTAAGGCTAGGGCTCCCCTAGCCTTCAGGCTAGGGCACCCCTAGGCTTTAGGCTAGGGCTCCCCAAGGCTAAGGCTAGGGCTCCCCTAGCCTTCAGGCTAGGGCACCCCTAGGCTTTAGGCTCCCCTAGGCTAAGGCTAGGGCTCCCCTAGCCTTCAGGCTAGGGCACCCCTAGGCTTTAGGCTAGGGCTCCCCTAGGCTAAGGCTAGGGCTCCCCTAGCCTTCAGGCTAGGGCACCCCTAGGCTTTAGGCTCCCCTAGGCTAAGGCTAGGGCTCCCCTAGCCTTCAGGCTAGGGCACCCCTAGGCTTTAGGCTAGGGCTCCCCTAGGCTAAGGCTAGGGCTCCCCTAGCCTTCAGGCTAGGGCACCCCTAGGCTTTAGGCTCCCCTAGGCTAAGGCTAGGGCTCCCCTAGCCTTCAGGCTAGGGCACCCTAGGCTTTAGGCTAGGGCTCCCCTAGGCTAAGGCTAGGGCTCCCCTAGCCTTCAGGCTAGGGCACCCCCTAGGCTTTAGGCTCCCCTAGGCTAAGGCTAGGGCTCCCCTAGCCTTCAGGCTAGGGCACCCCTAGGCTTTAGGCTAGGGCTCCCCTAGGCTAAGGCTAGGGCTCCCCTAGCCTTCAGGCTAGGGCACCCCTAGGCTTTAGGCTCCCCTAGGCTAAGGCTAGGGCTCCCCTAGCCTTCAGGCTAGGGCACCCCTAGGGTTTAGGCTAGGGCACCCCTAGGCTAAGGCTAGGGCTCCCCTAGCCTTCAGGCTAGGGCACCCCTAGGCTTTAGGCTCCCCTAGGCTAAGGCTAGGGCTCCCCTAGCCTTCAGGCTAGGGCACCCCTAGGCTTTAGGCTAGGGCTCCCCTAGGCTAAGGCTAGGGCTCCCCTAGCCTTCAGGCTAGGGCACCCCTAGGCTTTAGGCTCCCCTAGGCTAAGGCTAGGGCTCCCCTAGCCTTCAGGCTAGGGCACCCCTAGGCTTTAGGCTAGGGCTCCCCTAGGCTAAGGCTAGGGCTCCCCTAGCCTTCAGGCTAGGGCACCCCTAGGCTCTAGGCTCCCCTAGGCTAAGGCTAGGGCTCCCCTAGCCTTCAGGCTAGGGCACCCCTAGGCTTTAGGCTAGGGCTCCCCTAGGCTAAGGCTAGGGCTCCCCTAGCCTTCAGGCTAGGGCACCCCTAGGCTTTAGGCTCCCCTAGGCTAAGGCTAGGGCTCCCCTAGCCTTCAGGCTAGGGCACCCCTAGGCTTTAGGCTAGGGCTCCCCTAGGCTAAGGCTAGGGCTCCCCTAGCCTTCAGGCTAGGGCACCCCTAGGCTTTAGGCTCCCCTAGGCTAAGGCTAGGGCTCCCCTAGCCTTCAGGCTAGGGCACCCCTAGGCTTTAGGCTAGGGCTCCCCTAGGCTAAGGCTAGGGCTCCCCTAGCCTTCAGGCTAGGGCACCCCTAGGCTTTAGGCTCCCCTAGGCTAAGGCTAGGGCTCCCCTAGCCTTCAGGCTAGGGCACCCCTAGGTTTTAGGCTAGGGCTCCCCTAGGCTAAGGCTAGGGCTCCCCTAGCCTTCAGGCTAGGGCACCCCTAGGCTTTAGGCTCCCCTAGGCTAAGGCTAGGGCTCCCCTAGCCTTCAGGCTAGGCCACCCCTAGGCTTTAGGCTAGGGCTCCCCTAGGCTAAGGCTAGGGCTCCCCTAGCCTTCAGGCTAGGGCACCCCTAGGCTTTAGGCTCCCCTAGGCTAAGGCTAGGGCTCCCCTAGCCTTCAGGCTAGGGCACCCCTAGGCTTTAGGCTAGGGATCCCCTAGGCTAAGGCTAGGGCTCCCCTAGCCTTCAGGCTAGGGCACCCCTAGGCTTTAGGCTCCCCTAGGCTAAGGCTAGGGCTCCCCTAGCCTTCAGGCTAGGGCACCCCTAGGCTTTAGGCTCCCCTAGGCTAAGGCTAGGGCTCCCCTAGCCTTCAGGCTAGGGCACCCCTAGGTTTTAGGCTAGGGCTCCCCTAGGCTAAGGCTAGGGCTCCCCTAGCCTTCAGGCTAGGGCACCCCTAGGCTTTAGGCTCCCCTAGGCTAAGGCTAGGGCTCCCCTAGCCTTCAGGCTAGGGCACCCCTAGGCTTTAGGCTAGGGCTCCCCTAGGCTAAGGCTAGGGCTCCCTAGCCTTCAGGCTAGGGCACCCCTAGGCTTTAGGCTCCCCTAGGCTAAGGCTAGGGCTCCCCTAGCCTTCAGGCTAGGGCACCCCTAGGCTTTAGGCTAGGGCTCCCCTAGGCTAAGG
>NW_027458771.1:0-24738 GCF_050624435.1 Tenrec ecaudatus
TAGGCTCCCCTAGGCTAAGGCTAGGGCTCCCCTAGCCTTCAGGCTAGGGCACCCCGAGGCCTTAGGCTCCCCTAGGCTAAGGCTAGGGCTCCCCTAGCCTTCAGGCTAGGGCACCCCGAGGCCTTAGGCTCCCCTAGGCTAAGGCTAGGGCTCCCCTAGCCTTCAGGCTAGGGCACCCCGAGGCCTTAGGCTCCCCTAGGCTAAGGCTAGGGCTCCCCTAGCCTTCAGGCTAGGGCACCCCGAGGCCTTAGGCTCCCCTAGGCTAAGGCTAGGGCTCCCCTAGCCTTCAGGCTAGGGCACCCCGAGGCCTTAGGCTCCCCTAGGCTAAGGCTAGGGCTCCCCTAGCCTTCAGGCTAGGGCACCCCGAGGCCTTAGGCTCCCCTAGGCTAAGGCTAGGGCTCCCCTAGCCTTCAGGCTAGGGCACCCCGAGGCCTTAGGCTCCCCTAGGCTAAGGCTAGGGCTCCCCTAGCCTTCAGGCTAGGGCACCCCGAGGCCTTAGGCTCCCCTAGGCTAAGGCTAGGGCTCCCCTAGCCTTCAGGCTAGGGCACCCCGAGGCGTTAGGCTCCCCTAGGCTAAGGCTAGGGCTCCCCTAGCCTTCAGGCTAGGGCACCCCGAGGCCTTAGGCTCCCCTAGGCTAAGGCTAGGGCTCCCCTAGCCTTCAGGCTAGGGCACCCCGAGGCCTTAGGCTCCCCTAGGCTAAGGCTAGGGCTCCCCTAGGCTAAGGCTAGGGCTCCCCTAGGCTAAGGCTAGGGCTCCCCTAGGCTAAGGCTAGGGCTCCCCTAGGCTAAGGCTAGGGCTCCCCTAGGCTAAGGCTAGGGCTCCCCTAGCCTTCAGGCTAGGGCACCCCGAGGCCTTAGACTCCCCTAGGCTAAGGCTAGGGCTCCCCTAGGCTAAGGCTAGGGCTCCCCTAGGCTAAGGCTAGGGCTCCCCTAAGCTAAGGCTAGGGCTCCCCTAGGCTAAGGCTAGGGCTCCCCTAGGCTAAGGCTAGGGCTCCCCTAGGCTAAGGCTAGGGCTCCCCTAGGCTAAGGCTAGGGCTCCCCTAGGCTAAGGCTAGGGCTCCCCTAGGCTAAGGCTAGGGCTCCCCTAGGCTAAGGCTAGGGCTCCCCTAGGCTAAGGCTAGGGCTCCCCTAGGCTAAGGCTAGGGCTCCCCGAGGCTAAGGCTAGGGCTCCCCTAGCCTTCAGGCTAGGGCACCCGGAGGCATTAGGCTCCCCTAGGCTAAGGCTAGGGCTCCACTAGGCTAAGGCTAGGGCTCCCCTAGGCTAAGGCTAGGGCTCCCCTAGGCTAAGGCTAGGGCTCCCCGAGGCTAAGGCTAGGGCTCCCCGGGGCTAAGGCTAGGGCTCCCCGAGGCTAAGGCTAGGGCTCCCCTAGGCTAAGGCTAGGGCTCCCAGAGGCTAAGGCTAGGGCTCCCCTAGGCTAAGGCTAGGGCTCCCCGAGGCTAAGGCTAGGGCTCCCCTAGGCTAAGGCTAGGGCTCCCCGAGGCTAAGGCTAGGGCTCCCCTAGGCTAAGGCTAGGGCTCCCCGAGGCTAAGGCTAGGGCTCCCCGAGGCTAAGGCTAGGGCTCCCCTAGCCTTCAGGCTAGGGCACCCCGAGGCTAAGGCTAGGGCTCCCCTAGCCTTCAGGCTAGGGCACCCCGAGGCCTTAGGCTCCCCGAGGCTAAGGCTAGGGCTCCCCTAGCCTTCAGGCTAGGGCACCCCGAGGCCTTAGGCTCCCCGAGGCTAAGGCTAGGGCTCCCCTAGCCTTCAGGCTAGGGCACCCCGAGGCCTTAGGCTCTGGCTCCCCGAGGCTAAGGCTAGGGCTCCCCTAGCCTTCAGGCTAGGGCACCCCGAGGCCTTAGGCTCTGGCTCCCCGAGGCTAAGGCTAGGGCTCCCCTAGCCTTCAGGCTAGGGCACCCCGAGGCCTTAGGCTCTGGCTCCCCGAGGCTAAGGCTAGGGCTCCCCTAGCCTTCAGGCTAGGGCACCCCGAGGCCTTAGGCTCTGGCTCCCCGAGGCTAAGGCTAGGGCTCCCCTAGCCTTCAGGCTAGGGCACCCCGAGGCCTTAGGCTCTGGCTCCCCGAGGCTAAGGCTAGGGCTCCCCTAGCCTTCAGGCTAGGGCACCCCGAGGCCTTAGGCTCTGGCTCCCCGAGGCTAAGGCTAGGGCTCCCCTAGCCTTCAGGCTAGGGCACCCCGAGGCCTTAGGCTCTGGCTCCCCGAGGCTAAGGCTAGGGCTCCCCTAGCCTTCAGGCTAGGGCACCCCGAGGCCTTAGGCTCTGGCTCCCCGAGGCTAAGGCTAGGGCTCCCCTAGCCTTCAGGCTAGGGCACCCCGAGGCCTTAGGCTCTGGCTCCCCGAGGCTAAGGCTAGGGCTCCCCTAGCCTTCAGGCTAGGGCACCCCGAGGCCTTAGGCTCTGGCTCCCCGAGGCTAAGGCTAGGGCTCCCCTAGCCTTCAGGCTAGGGCACCCCGAGGCCTTAGGCTCTGGCTCCCCGAGGCTAAGGCTAGGGCTCCCCTAGCCTTCAGGCTAGGGCACCCCGAGGCCTTAGGCTCTGGCTCCCCGAGGCTAAGGCTAGGGCTCCCCTAGCCTTCAGGCTAGGGCACCCCGAGGCCTTAGGCTCTGGCTCCCCGAGGCTAAGGCTAGGGCTCCCCTAGCCTTCAGGCTAGGGCACCCCGAGGCCTTAGGCTCTGGCTCCCCGAGGCTAAGGCTAGGGCTCCCCTAGCCTTCAGGCTAGGGCACCCCGAGGCCTTAGGCTCTGGCTCCCCGAGGCTAAGGCTAGGGCTCCCCTAGCCTTCAGGCTAGGGCACCCCGAGGCCTTAGGCTCTGGCTCCCCGAGGCTAAGGCTAGGGCTCCCCTAGCCTTCAGGCTAGGGCACCCCGAGGCCTTAGGCTCTGGCTCCCCGAGGCTAAGGCTAGGGCTCCCCTAGCCTTCAGGCTAGGGCACCCCGAGGCCTTAGGCTCTGGCTCCCCGAGGCTAAGGCTAGGGCTCCCCTAGCCTTCAGGCTAGGGCACCCCGAGGCCTTAGGCTCTGGCTCCCCCAGGCTAAGGCTAGGGCTCCCCTAGCCTTCAGGCTAGGGCACCCCGAGGCCTTAGGCTCTGGCTCCCCCAGGCTAAGGCTAGGGCTCCCCTAGCCTTCAGGCTAGGGCACCCCGAGGCCTTAGGCTCTGGCTCCCCCAGGCTAAGGCTAGGGCTCCCCTAGCCTTCAGGCTAGGGCACCCCGAGGCCTTAGGCTCTGGCTCCCCCAGGCTAAGGCTAGGGCTCCCCTAGCCTTCAGGCTAGGGCACCCCGAGGCCTTAGGCTCTGGCTCCCCCAGGCTAAGGCTAGGGCTCCCCTAGCCTTCAGGCTAGGGCACCCCGAGGCCTTAGGCTCTGGCTCCCCCAGGCTAAGGCTAGGGCTCCCCTAGCCTTCAGGCTAGGGCACCCCGAGGCCTTAGGCTCTGGCTCCCCCAGGCTAAGGCTAGGGCTCCCCTAGCCTTCAGGCTAGGGCACCCCGAGGCCTTAGGCTCTGGCTCCCCCAGGCTAAGGCTAGGGCTCCCCTAGCCTTCAGGCTAGGGCACCCCGAGGCCTTAGGCTCTGGCTCCCCCAGGCTAAGGCTAGGGCTCCCCTAGCCTTCAGGCTAGGGCACCCCGAGGCCTTAGGCTCTGGCTCCCCCAGGCTAAGGCTAGGGCTCCCCTAGCCTTCAGGCTAGGGCACCCCGAGGCCTTAGGCTCTGGCTCCCCCAGGCTAAGGCTAGGGCTCCCCTAGCCTTCAGGCTAGGGCACCCCGAGGCCTTAGGCTCTGGCTCCCCGAGGCTAAGGCTAGGGCTCCCCTAGCCTTCAGGCTAGGGCACCCCGAGGCCTTAGGCTCTGGCTCCCCGAGGCTAAGGCTAGGGCTCCCCTAGCCTTCAGGCTAGGGCACCCCGAGGCCTTAGGCTCTGGCTCCCCGAGGCTAAGGCTAGGGCTCCCCTAGCCTTCAGGCTAGGGCACCCCGAGGCCTTAGGCTCTGGCTCCCCGAGGCTAAGGCTAGGGCTCCCCTAGCCTTCAGGCTAGGGCACCCCGAGGCCTTAGGCTCTGGCTCCCCGAGGCTAAGGCTAGGGCTCCCCTAGCCTTCAGGCTAGGGCACCCCGAGGCCTTAGGCTCTGGCTCCCCGAGGCTAAGGCTAGGGCTCCCCTAGCCTTCAGGCTAGGGCACCCCGAGGCCTTAGGCTCTGGCTCCCCGAGGCTAAGGCTAGGGCTCCCCTAGCCTTCAGGCTAGGGCACCCCGAGGCCTTAGGCTCTGGCTCCCCGAGGCTAAGGCTAGGGCTCCCCTAGCCTTCAGGCTAGGGCACCCCGAGGCCTTAGGCTCTGGCTCCCCGAGGCTAAGGCTAGGGCTCCCCTAGCCTTCAGGCTAGGGCACCCCGAGGCCTTAGGCTCTGGCTCCCCGAGGCTAAGGCTAGGGCTCCCCTAGCCTTCAGGCTAGGGCACCCCGAGGCCTTAGGCTCTGGCTCCCCGAGGCTAAGGCTAGGGCTCCCCTAGCCTTCAGGCTAGGGCACCCCGAGGCCTTAGGCTCTGGCTCCCCGAGGCTAAGGCTAGGGCTCCCCTAGCCTTCAGGCTAGGGCACCCCGAGGCCTTAGGCTCTGGCTCCCCGAGGCTAAGGCTAGGGCTCCCCTAGCCTTCAGGCTAGGGCACCCCGAGGCCTTAGGCTCTGGCTCCCCGAGGCTAAGGCTAGGGCTCCCCTAGCCTTCAGGCTAGGGCACCCCGAGGCCTTAGGCTCTGGCTCCCCGAGGCTAAGGCTAGGGCTCCCCTAGCCTTCAGGCTAGGGCACCCCGAGGCCTTAGGCTCTGGCTCCCCGAGGCTAAGGCTAGGGCTCCCCTAGCCTTCAGGCTAGGGCACCCCGAGGCCTTAGGCTCTGGCTCCCCGAGGCTAAGGCTAGGGCTCCCCTAGCCTTCAGGCTAGGGCACCCCGAGGCCTTAGGCTCTGGCTCCCCGAGGCTAAGGCTAGGGCTCCCCTAGCCTTCAGGCTAGGGCACCCCGAGGCCTTAGGCTCTGGCTCCCCGAGGCTAAGGCTAGGGCTCCCCTAGCCTTCAGGCTAGGGCACCCCGAGGCCTTAGGCTCTGGCTCCCCGAGGCTAAGGCTAGGGCTCCCCTAGCCTTCAGGCTAGGGCACCCCGAGGCCTTAGGCTCTGGCTCCCCGAGGCTAAGGCTAGGGCTCCCCTAGCCTTCAGGCTAGGGCACCCCGAGGCCTTAGGCTCTGGCTCCCCGAGGCTAAGGCTAGGGCTCCCCTAGCCTTCAGGCTAGGGCACCCCGAGGCCTTAGGCTCTGGCTCCCCGAGGCTAAGGCTAGGGCTCCCCTAGCCTTCAGGCTAGGGCACCCCGAGGCCTTAGGCTCTGGCTCCCCGAGGCTAAGGCTAGGGCTCCCCTAGCCTTCAGGCTAGGGCACCCCGAGGCCTTAGGCTCTGGCTCCCCGAGGCTAAGGCTAGGGCTCCCCTAGCCTTCAGGCTAGGGCACCCCGAGGCCTTAGGCTCTGGCTCCCCGAGGCTAAGGCTAGGGCTCCCCTAGCCTTCAGGCTAGGGCACCCCGAGGCCTTAGGCTCTGGCTCCCCGAGGCTAAGGCTAGGGCTCCCCTAGCCTTCAGGCTAGGGCACCCCGAGGCCTTAGGCTCTGGCTCCCCGAGGCTAAGGCTAGGGCTCCCCTAGCCTTCAGGCTAGGGCACCCCGAGGCCTTAGGCTCTGGCTCCCCGAGGCTAAGGCTAGGGCTCCCCTAGCCTTCAGGCTAGGGCACCCCGAGGCCTTAGGCTCTGGCTCCCCGAGGCTAAGGCTAGGGCTCCCCTAGCCTTCAGGCTAGGGCACCCCGAGGCCTTAGGCTCTGGCTCCCCGAGGCTAAGGCTAGGGCTCCCCTAGCCTTCAGGCTAGGGCACCCCGAGGCCTTAGGCTCTGGCTCCCCGAGGCTAAGGCTAGGGCTCCCCTAGCCTTCAGGCTAGGGCACCCCGAGGCCTTAGGCTCTGGCTCCCCGAGGCTAAGGCTAGGGCTCCCCTAGCCTTCAGGCTAGGGCACCCCGAGGCCTTAGGCTCTGGCTCCCCGAGGCTAAGGCTAGGGCTCCCCTAGCCTTCAGGCTAGGGCACCCCGAGGCCTTAGGCTCTGGCTCCCCGAGGCTAAGGCTAGGGCTCCCCTAGCCTTCAGGCTAGGGCACCCCGAGGCCTTAGGCTCTGGCTCCCCGAGGCTAAGGCTAGGGCTCCCCTAGCCTTCAGGCTAGGGCACCCCGAGGCCTTAGGCTCTGGCTCCCCGAGGCTAAGGCTAGGGCTCCCCTAGCCTTCAGGCTAGGGCACCCCGAGGCCTTAGGCTCTGGCTCCCCGAGGCTAAGGCTAGGGCTCCCCTAGCCTTCAGGCTAGGGCACCCCGAGGCCTTAGGCTCTGGCTCCCCGAGGCTAAGGCTAGGGCTCCCCTAGCCTTCAGGCTAGGGCACCCCGAGGCCTTAGGCTCTGGCTCCCCGAGGCTAAGGCTAGGGCTCCCCTAGCCTTCAGGCTAGGGCACCCCGAGGCCTTAGGCTCTGGCTCCCCGAGGCTAAGGCTAGGGCTCCCCTAGCCTTCAGGCTAGGGCACCCCGAGGCCTTAGGCTCTGGCTCCCCGAGGCTAAGGCTAGGGCTCCCCTAGCCTTCAGGCTAGGGCACCCGGAGGCCTTAGGCTCTGGCTCCCCGAGGCTAAGGCTAGGGCTCCCCTAGCCTTCAGGCTAGGGCAACCCGAGGCCTTAGGCTCTGGCTCCCCGAGGCTAAGGCTAGGGCTCCCCTAGCCTTCAGGCTAGGGCAACCCGAGGCCTTAGGCTCTGGCTCCCCGAGGCTAAGGCTAGGGCTCCCCTAGCCTTCAGGCTAGGGCAACCCGAGGCCTTAGGCTCTGGCTCCCCGAGGCTAAGGCTAGGGCTCCCCTAGCCTTCAGGCTAGGGCAACCCGAGGCCTTAGGCTCTGGCTCCCCGAGGCTAAGGCTAGGGCTCCCCTAGCCTTCAGGCTAGGGCAACCCGAGGCCTTAGGCTCTGGCTCCCCGAGGCTAAGGCTAGGGCTCCCCTAGCCTTCAGGCTAGGGCAACCCGAGGCCTTAGGCTCTGGCTCCCCGAGGCTAAGGCTAGGGCTCCCCTAGCCTTCAGGCTAGGGCAACCCGAGGCCTTAGGCTCTGGCTCCCCGAGGCTAAGGCTAGGGCTCCCCTAGCCTTCAGTCTAGGGCAACCCGAGGCCTTAGGCTCTGGCTCCCCGAGGCTAAGGCTAGGGCTCCCCTAGCCTTCAGGCTAGGGCAACCCGAGGCCTTAGGCTCTGGCTCCCCGAGGCTAAGGCTAGGGCTCCCCTAGCCTTCAGGCTAGGGCAACCCGAGGCCTTAGGCTCTGGCTCCCCGAGGCTAAGGCTAGGGCTCCCCTAGCCTTCAGGCTAGGGCAACCCGAGGCCTTAGGCTCTGGCTCCCCGAGGCTAAGGCTAGGGCTCCCCTAGCCTTCAGGCTAGGGCAACCCGAGGCCTTAGGCTCTGGCTCCCCGAGGCTAAGGCTAGGGCTCCCCTAGCCTTCAGGCTAGGGCAACCCGAGGCCTTAGGCTCTGGCTCCCCGAGGCTAAGGCTAGGGCTCCCCTAGCCTTCAGGCTAGGGCAACCCGAGGCCTTAGGCTCTGGCTCCCCGAGGCTAAGGCTAGGGCTCCCCTAGCCTTCAGGCTAGGGCAACCCGAGGCCTTAGGCTCTGGCTCCCCGAGGCTAAGGCTAGGGCTCCCCTAGCCTTCAGGCTAGGGCAACCCGAGGCCTTAGGCTCTGGCTCCCCGAGGCTAAGGCTAGGGCTCCCCTAGCCTTCAGGCTAGGGCAACCCGAGGCCTTAGGCTCCCCTAGGCTAAGGCTAGGGCTCCCCTAGCCTTCAGGCTAGGGCAACCCGAGGCCTTAGGCTCCCCTAGGCTAAGGCTAGGGCTCCCCTAGCCTTCAGGCTAGGGCACCCCGAGGCCTTAGGCTCCCCTAGGCTAAGGCTAGGGCTCCCCTAGCCTTCAGGCTAGGGCACCCCGAGGCCTTAGGCTCCCCTAGGCTAAGGCTAGGGCTCCCCTAGCCTTCAGGCTAGGGCACCCCGAGGCCTTAGGCTCTGGCTCCCCTAGGCTAAGGCTAGGGCTCCCCTAGCCTTCAGGCTAGGGCACACCGAGGCTTTAGGCTCTGGCTCCCCTAGGCTAAGGCTAGGGCTCCCCTAGCCTTCAGGCTAGGGCACCCCGAGGCCTTAGGCTCTGGCTCCCCTAGGCTAAGGCTAGGGCTCCCCTAGCCTTCAGGCTAGGGCACCCCGAGGCCTTAGGCTCTGGCTCCCCTAGGCTAAGGCTAGGGCTCCCCTAGCCTTCAGGCTAGGGCACCCCGAGGCCTTAGGCTCTGGCTCCCCTAGGCTAAGGCTAGGGCTCCCCTAGCCTTCAGGCTAGGGCACCCCGAGGCCTTAGGCTCTGGCTCCCCTAGGCTAAGGCTAGGGCTCCCCTAGCCTTCAGGCTAGGGCACCCCGAGGCCTTAGGCTCTGGCTCCCCGAGGCTAAGGCTAGGGCTCCCCTAGCCTTCAGGCTAGGGCACCCCGAGGCCTTAGGCTCTGGCTCCCCGAGGCTAAGGCTAGGGCTCCCCTAGCCTTCAGGCTAGGGCACCCCGAGGCCTTAGGCTCTGGCTCCCCTAGGCTAAGGCTAGGGCTCCCCTAGCCTTCAGGCTAGGGCACCCCGAGGCCTTAGGCTCTGGCTCCCCTAGGCTAAGGCTAGGGCTCCCCTAGCCTTCAGGCTAGGGCACCCCGAGGCCTTAGGCTCTGGCTCCCCTAGGCTAAGGCTAGGGCTCCCCTAGCCTTCAGGCTAGGGCACCCCGAGGCCTTAGGCTCTGGCTCCCCTAGGCTAAGGCTAGGGCTCCCCTAGCCTTCAGGCTAGGGCACCCCGAGGCCTTAGGCTCTGGCTCCCCTAGGCTAAGGCTAGGGCTCCCCTAGCCTTCAGGCTAGGGCACCCCGAGGCCTTAGGCTCTGGCTCCCCTAGGCTAAGGCTAGGGCTCCCCTAGCCTTCAGGCTAGGGCACCCCGAGGCCTTAGGCTCTGGCTCCCCTAGGCTAAGGCTAGGGCTCCCCTAGCCTTCAGGCTAGGGCACCCCGAGGCCTTAGGCTCTGGCTCCCCTAGGCTAAGGCTAGGGCTCCCCTAGCCTTCAGGCTAGGGCACCCCGAGGCCTTAGGCTCTGGCTCCCCTAGGATAAGGCTAGGGCTCCCCTAGCCTTCAGGCTAGGGCACCCCGAGGCCTTAGGCTCTGGCTCCCCTAGGATAAGGCTAGGGCTCCCCTAGCCTTCAGGCTAGGGCACCCCGAGGCCTTAGGCTCTGGCTCCCCTAGGCTAAGGCTAGGGCTCCCCTAGCCTTCAGGCTAGGGCACCCCGAGGCCTTAGGCTCTGGCTCCCCTAGGCTAAGGCTAGGGCTCCCCTAGCCTTCAGGCTAGGGCACCCCGAGGCCTTGGGCTCTGGCTCCCCTAGGCTAAGGCTAGGGCTCCCCTAGCCTTCAGGCTAGGGCACCCCGAGGCCTTGGGCTCTGGCTCCCCTAGGCTAAGGCTAGGGCTCCCCTAGCCTTCAGGCTAGGGCACCCCGAGGCCTTAGGCTCTGGCTCCCCTAGGCTAAGGCTAGGGCTCCCCTAGCCTTCAGGCTAGGGCACCCCGAGGCCTTAGGCTCCCCTAGGCTAAGGCTAGGGCTCCCCTAGCCTTCAGGCTAGGGCACCCCGAGGCCTTAGGCTCTGGCTCCCCTAGGCTAAGGCTAGGGCTCCCCTAGCCTTCAGGCTAGGGCACCCCGAGGCCTTAGGCTCTGGCTCCCCTAGGCTATGGCTAGGGCTCCCCTAGCCTTCAGGCTAGGGCACCCCGAGGCCTTAGGCTCTGGCTCCCCTAGGCTAAGGCTAGGGCTCCCCTAGCCTTCAGGCTAGGGCACCCCGAGGCCTTAGGCTCTGGCTCCCCTAGGCTAAGGCTAGGGCTCCCCTAGCCTTCAGCTAGGGCACCCCGAGGCCTTAGGCTCTGGCTCCACTAGGCTAAGGCTAGGGCTCCCCTAGCCTTCAGGCTAGGGCACCCCGAGGCCTTAGGCTCTGGCTCCCCTAGGCTAAGGCTAGCGCTCCCCTAGCCTTCAGGCTAGGGCACCCCGAGGCCTTAGGCTCTGGCTCCCCTAGGCTAAGGCTAGGGCTCCCCTAGCCTTCAGGCTAGGGCACCCCGAGGCCTTAGGCTCCCCTAGGCTAAGGCTAGGGCTCCCCTAGCCTTCAGGCTAGGGCACCCCGAGGCCTTAGGCTCTGGCTCCCCTAGGCTAAGGCTAGGGCTCCCCTAGCCTTCAGGCTAGGGCACCCCGAGGCCTTAGGCTCCCCTAGGCTAAGGCTAGGGCTCCCCTAGCCTTCAGGCTAGGGCACCCCGAGGCCTTAGGCTCCCCTAGGCTAAGGCTAGGGCTCCCCTAGCCTTCAGGCTAGGGCACCCCGAGGCCTTAGGCTCCCCTAGGCTAAGGCTAGGGCTCCCCTAGCCTTCAGGCTAGGGCACCCCGAGGCCTTAGGCTCTGGCTCCCCTAGGCTAAGGCTAGGGCTCCCCTAGCCTTCAGGCTAGGGCACCCCGAGGCCTTAGGCTCTGGCTCCCCTAGGCTAAGGCTAGGGCTCCCCTAGCCTTCAGGCTAGGGCACCCCGAGGCCTTAGGCTCTGGCTCCCCTAGGCTAAGGCTAGGGCTCCGCTAGCCTTCAGGCTAGGGCACCCCGAGGCCTTAGGCTCTGGCTCCCCTAGGCTAAGGCTAGGGCTCCCCTAGCCTTCAGGCTAGGGCACCCCGAGGCCTTAGGCTCTGGCTCCCCTAGGCTAAGGCTAGGGCTCCCCTAGCCTTCAGGCTAGGGCACCCCGAGGCCTTAGGCTCTGGCTCCCCTAGGCTAAGGCTAGGGCTCCCCTAGCCTTCAGGCTAGGGCACCCCGAGGCCTTAGGCTCTGGCTCCCCTAGGCTAAGGCTAGGGCTCCCCTAGCCTTCAGGCTAGGGCACCCCGAGGCCTTAGGCTCTGGCTCCCCTAGGCTAAGGCTAGGGCTCCCCTAGCCTTCAGGCTAGGGCACCCCGAGGCCTTAGGCTCTGGCTCCCCTAGGCTAAGGCTAGGGCTCCCCTAGCCTTCAGGCTAGGGCACCCCGAGGCCTTAGGCTCTGGCTCCACTAGGCTAAGGCTAGGGCTCCCCTAGCCTTCAGGCTAGGGCACCCCGAGGCCTTAGGCTCTGGCTCCCCTAGGCTAAGGCTAGGGCTCCCCTAGCCTTCAGGCTAGGGCACCCCGAGGCCTTAGGCTCTGGCTCCCCTAGGCTAAGGCTAGGGCTCCCCTAGCCTTCAGGCTAGGGCACCCCGAGGCCTTAGGCTCTGGCTCCCCTAGGCTAAGGCTAGGGCTCCCCTAGCCTTCAGGCTAGGGCACCCCGAGGCCTTAGGCTCTGGCTCCCCTAGGCTAAGGCTAGGGCTCCCCTAGCCTTCAGGCTAGAGCACCCCGAGGCCTTAGGCTCTGGCTCCCCTAGGCTAAGGCTAGGGCTCCCCTAGCCTTCAGGCTAGGGCACCCCGAGGCCTTAGGCTCTGGCTCCCCTAGGCTAAGGCTAGGGCTCCCCTAGCCTTCAGGCTAGGGCACCCCGAGGCCTTAGGCTCTGGCTCCCCTAGGCTAAGGCTAGGGCTCCCCTAGCCTTCAGGCTAGGGCACCCCGAGGACTTAGGCTCTGGCTCCCCTAGGCTAAGGCTAGGGCTCCCCTAGCCTTCAGGCTAGGGCACCCCGAGGCCTTAGGCTCTGGCTCCCCTAGGCTAAGGCTAGGGCTCCCCTAGCCTTCAGGCTAGGGCACCCCGAGGCCTTAGGCTCTGGCTCCCCTAGGCTAAGGCTAGGGCTCCCCTAGCCTTCAGGCTAGGGCACCCCGAGGCCTTAGGCTCCCCTAGGCTAAGGCTAGGGCTCCCCTAGCCTTCAGGCTAGGGCACCCCGAGGCCTTAGGCTCCCCTAGGCTAAGGCTAGGGCTCCCCTAGCCTTCAGGCTAGGGTACCCCGAGGCCTTAGGCTCCCCTAGGCTAAGGCTAGGGCTCCCCTAGCCTTCAGGCTAGGGCACCCCGAGGCCTTAGGCTCCCCTAGGCTAAGGCTAGGGCTCCCCTAGCCTTCAGGCTAGGGCACCCCGAGGCCTTAGGCTCTGGCTCCCCTAGGCTAAGGCTAGGGCTCCCCTAGCCTTCAGGCTAGGGCACCCCGAGGCCTTAGGCTCCCCTAGGCTAAGGCTAGGGCTCCCGTAGCCTTCAGGCTAGGGCACCCCGAGGCCTTAGGCTCTGGCTCCCCTAGGCTAAGGCTAGGGCTCCCCTAGCCTTCAGGCTAGGGCACCCGAGGCCTTAGGCTCCCCTAGGCTAAGGCTAGGGCTCCCCTAGCCTTCAGGCTAGGGCACCCCGAGGCCTTAGGCTCTGGCTCCCCTAGGCTAAGGCTAGGGCTCCCCTAGCCTTCAGGCTAGGGCACCCCGAGGCCTTAGGCTCCCCTAGGCTAAGGCTAGGGCTCCCCTAGCCTTCAGGCTAGGGCACCCCGAGGCCTTAGGCTCTGGCTCCCCTAGGCTAAGGCTAGGGCTCCCCTAGCCTTCAGGCTAGGGCACCCCGAGGCCTTAGGCTCCCCTAGGCTAAGGCTAGGGCTCCCCTAGCCTTCAGGCTAGGGCACCCCGAGGCCTTAGGCTCTGGCTCCCCTAGGCTAAGGCTAGGGCTCCCCTAGCCTTCAGGCTAGGGCACCCCGAGGCCTTAGGCTCCCCTAGGCTAAGGCTAGGGCTCCCCTAGCCTTCAGGCTAGGGCACCCCGAGGCCTTAGGCTCTGGCTCCCCTAGGCTAAGGCTAGGGCTCCCCTAGCCTTCAGGCTAGGGCACCCCGAGGCCTTAGGCTCCCCTAGGCTAAGGCTAGGGCTCCCCTAGCCTTCAGGCTAGGGCACCCCGAGGCCTTAGGCTCCCCTAGGCTAAGGCTAGGGCTCCCCTAGCCTTCAGGCTAGGGCACCCCGAGGCCTTAGGCTCCCCTAGGCTAAGGCTAGGGCTCCCCTAGCCTTCAGGCTAGGGCACCCCGAGGCCTTAGGCTCCCCTAGGCTAAGGCTAGGGCTCCCCTAGCCTTCAGGCTAGGGCACCCCGAGGCCTTAGGCTCCCCTAGGCTAAGGCTAGGGCTCCCCTAGCCTTCAGGCTAGGGCACCCCGAGGCCTTAGGCTCCCCTAGGCTAAGGCTAGGGCTCCCCTAGCCTTCAGGCTAGGGCACCCCGAGACCTTAGGCTCCCCTAGGCTAAGGCTAGGGCTCCCCTAGCCTTCAGGCTAGGGCACCCCGAGGCCTTAGGCTCTGGCTCCCCTAGGCTAAGGCTAGGGCTCCCCTAGCCTTCAGGCTAGGGCACCCCGAGGCCTTAGGCTCTGGCTCCCCTAGGCTAAGGCTAGGGCTCCCCTAGCCTTCAGGCTAGGGCACCCCGAGGCCTTAGGCTCCCCTAGGCTAAGGCTAGGACTCCCATAGCCTTCAGGCTAGGGCACCCCGAGGCCTTAGGCTCCCCTAGGCTAAGGCTAGGGCTCCCCTAGCCTTCAGGCTAGGGCACCCCGAGGCCTTAGGCTCCCCTAGGCTAAGGCTAGGGCTCCCCTAGCCTTCAGGCTAGGGCACCCCGAGGCCTTAGGCTCCCCTAGGCTAAGGCTAGGGCTCCCCTAGCCTTCAGGCTAGGGCACCCCGAGGCCTTAGGCTCCCCTAGGCTAAGGCTAGGGCTCCCCTAGCCTTCAGGCTAGGGCACCCCGAGGCCTTAGGCTACCCTAGGCTAAGGCTAGGGCTCCCCTAGCCTTCAGGCTAGGGCACCCCGAGGCCTTAGGCTCCCCTAGGCTAAGGCTAGGGCTCCCCTAGCCTTCAGGCTAGGGCACCCCGAGGCCTTAGGCTCCCCTAGGCTAAGGCTAAGGCTCCCCTAGCCTTCAGGCTAGGGCACCCCGAGGCCTTAGGCTCCCCTAGGCTAAGGCTAGGGCTCCCCTAGCCTTCAGGCTAGGGCACCCCGAGGCCTTAGGCTCCCCTATGCTAAGGCTGGCTAGGGCACCCCGAGGCCTTAGGCTCCCCTAGGCTAAGGCTAGGGCTCCCCTAGCCTTCAGGCTAGGGCACCCCGAGGCCTTAGGCTCCCCTAGGCTAAGGCTAGGGCTCCCCTAGCCTTCAGGCTAGGGCACCCCGAGGCCTTAGGCTCCCCTAGGCTAAGGCTAGGGCTCCCCTAGCCTTCAGGCTAGGGCACCCCGAGGCCTTAGGCTCCCCTAGGCTAAGGCTAGGGCTCCCCTAGCCTTCAGGCTAGGGCACCCCGAGGCCTTAGGCTCTGGCTCCCCTAGGCTAAGGCTAGGGCTCCCCTAGCCTTCAGGCTAGGGCACCCCGAGGCCTTAGGCTCTGGCTCCCCTAGGCTAAGGCTAGGGCTCCCCTAGCCTTCAGGCTAGGGCACCCCGAGGCCTTAGGCTCTGGCTCCCCTAGGCTAAGGCTAGGGCTCCCCTAGCCTTCAGGCTAGGGCACCCCGAGGCCTTAGGCTCTGGCTCCCCTAGGCTAAGGCTAGGGCTCCCCTAGCCTTCAGGCTAGGGCACCCCGAGGCCTTAGGCTCTGGCTCCCCTAGGCTAAGGCTAGGGCTCCCCTAGCCTTCAGGCTAGGGCACCCCGAGGCCTTAGGCTCTGGCTCCCCTAGGCTAAGGCTAGGGCTCCCCTAGCCTTCAGGCTAGGGCACCCCGAGGCCTTAGGCTCTGGCTCCCCTAGGCTAAGGCTAGGGCTCCCCTAGCCTTCAGGCTAGGGCACCCCGAGGCCTTAGGCTCTGGCTCCCCTAGGCTAAGGCTAGGGCTCCCCTAGCCTTCAGGCTAGGGCACCCCGAGGCCTTAGGCTCTGGCTCCCCTAGGCTAAGGCTAGGGCTCCCCTAGCCTTCAGGCTAGGGCACCCCGAGGCCTTAGGCTCTGGCTCCCCTAGGCTAAGGCTAGGGCTCCCCTAGCCTTCAGGCTAGGGCACCCCGAGGCCTTAGGCTCCCCTAGGCTAAGGCTAGGGCTCCCCTAGCCTTCAGGCTAGGGCACCCCGAGGCCTTAGGCTCCCCTAGGCTAAGGCTAGGGCTCCCCTAGCCTTCAGGCTAGGGCACCCCGAGGCCTTAGGCTCCCCTAGGCTAAGGCTAGGGCTCCCCTAGCCTTCAGGCTAGGGCACCCCGAGGCCTTAGGCTTCCCTAGGCTAAGGCTAGGGCTCCCCTAGCCTTCAGGCTAGGGCACCCCGAGGCCTTAGGCTCCCCTAGGCTAAGGCTAGGGCACCCCGAGGCCTTAGGCTCCCCTAGGCTAAGGCTAGGGCACCCCGAGGCCTTAGGCTCCTCTAGGCTAAGGCTAGGGCACCCCGAGGCCTTAGGCTCCCCTAGGCTAAGGCTAGGGCACCCCGAGGCCTTAGGCTCCCCTAGGCTGAGGCTAGGGCACCCCGAGTCCTTAGGCTCCCCTAGGCTAAGGCTAGGGCTCCCCTAGCCTTCAGGCTAGGGCACCCCGAGGCCTTAGGCTCCCCTAGGCTAAGGCTAGGGCACCCCGAGGCCTTAGGCTCCCCTAGGCTAAGGCTAGGGCTCCCCTAGCCTTCAGGCTAGGGCACCCCGAGGCCTTAGGCTCCCCTAGGCTAAGGCTAGGGCACCCCGAGGCCTTAGGCTCCCCTAGGCTAAGGCTAGGGCACCCCGAGGCCTTAGGCTCCCCTAGGCTAAGGCTAGGGCACCCCGAGGCCTTAGGCTCCCCTAGGCTAAGGCTAGGGCACCCCGAGGCCTTAGGCGCCCCTAGGCTAAGGCTAGGGCACCCCGAGGCCTTAGGCTCCCCTAGGCTAAGGCTAGGGCACCCCGAGGCCTTAGGCTCCCCTAGGCTAAGGCTAGGGCACCCCGAGGCCTTAGGCTCCCCTAGGCTAAGGCTAGGGCACCCCGAGGCCTTAGGCTCCCCTAGGCTAAGGCTAGGGCACCCCGAGGCCTTAGGATCCCCTAGGCTAAGGCTAGGGCACCCCGAGGCCTTAGGCTCCCCTAGGCTAAGGCTAGGGCACCCCGAGGCCTTAGGCTCCCCTAGGCTAAGGCTAGGGCACCCCGAGGCCTTAGGCTCCCCTAGGCTAAGGCTAGGGCACCCCGAGGCCTTAGGCTCCCCTAGGCTAAGGCTAGGGCTCCCCTAGCCTTCAGGCTAGGGCACCCCGAGGCCTTAGGCTCCCCTAGGCTAAGGCTAGGGCTCCCCTAGCCTTCAGGCTAGGGCACCCCGAGGCCTTAGGCTCCCCTAGGCTAAGGCTAGGGCTCCCCTAGCCTTCAGGCTAGGGCACCCCGAGGCCTTAGGCTCCCCTAGGCTAAGGCTAGGGCTCCCCTAGCCTTCAGGCTAGGGCACCCCGAGGCCTTAGGCTCCCCTAGGCTAAGGCTAGGGCTTCCCTAGCCTTCAGGCTAGGGCACCCCGAGGCCTTAGGCTCCCCTAGCCTTCAGGCTAGGGCACCGCGAGGCCTTAGGCTCCCCTAGGCTAAGGCTAGGGCTCCCCTAGGCTAAGGCTAGGGCTCCCCTAGCCTTCAGGCTAGGGCACCCCGAGGCCTTAGGCTCCCCTAGGCTAAGGCTAGGGCTCCCCTAGGCTAAGGCTAGGGCTCCCCTAGGCTAAGGCTAGGGTTCCCCTAGGCTAAGGCTAGGGCTCCCCTAGGCTAAGGCTAGGGCTCCCCTAGGCTAAGGCTAGGGCTCCCCTAGCCTTCAGGCTAGGGCACCCCGAGGCCTTAGGCTCCCCTAGGCTAAGGCTTGGGCTCCCCTAGGCTAAGGCTAGGGCTCCCCTAGGCTAAGGCTAGGGCTCCCCTAGGCTAAGGCTAGGGCTCCCCTAGGCTAAGGCTAGGGCTCCCCTAGGCTAAGGCTAGGGCTCCCCTAGGCTAAGGCTAGGGCTCCCCTAGCCTTCAGGCTAGGGCACCCCGAGGCCTTAGGCTCCCCTAGGCTAAGGCTAGGGCTCCCCTAGCCTTCAGGCTAGGGCACCACGAGGCCTTAGGCTCCCCTAGGCTAAGGCTAGGGCTCCCCTAGCCTTCAGGCTAGGGCACCCCGAGGCCTTAGGCTCCCCTAGGCTAAGGCTAGGGCTCCCCTAGCCTTCAGGCTAGGGCACCCCGAGGCCTTAGGCTCCCCTAGGCTAAGGCTAGGGCTCCCCTAGCCTTCAGGCTAGGGCACCCCGAGGCCTTAGGCTCCCCTAGGCTAAGGCTAGGGCTCCCCTAGCCTTCAGGCTAGGGAACCCCGAGGCCTTAGGCTCCCCTAGGCTAAGGCTAGGGCTCCCCTAGCCTTCAGGCTAGGGCACCCCGAGGCCTTAGGCTCCCCTAGGCTAAGGCTAGGGCTCCCCTAGCCTTCAGGCTAGGGCACCCCGAGGCCTTAGGCTCCCCTAGGCTAAGGCTAGGGCTCCCCTAGCCTTCAGGCTAGGGCACCCCGAGGCCTTAGGCTCCCCTAGGCTAAGGCTAGGGCTCCCCTAGCCTTCAGGCTAGGGCACCCCGAGGCCTTAGGCTCCCCTAGGCTAAGGCTAGGGCTCCCCTAGCCTTCAGGCTAGGGCACCCCGAGGCCTTCAGGCTAGGGCACCCCGAGGCCTTAGGCTCCCCTAGGCTAAGGCTAGGGCTCCCCTAGCCTTCAGGCTAGGGCACCCCGAGGCCTTAGGCTAGGGCTCCCCTAGGCTAAGGCTAGGGCTCCCCTAGGCTAAGGCTAGGGCTCCCCTAGGCTAAGGCTAGGGCTCCCCTAGGCTAAGGCTAGGGCTCCCCTAGCCTTCAGGCTAGGGCACCCCGAGGCCTTAGGCTCCCCTAGGCTAAGGCTAGGGCTCCCCTAGGCTAAGGCTAGGGCTCCCCTAGGCTAAGGCTAGGGCTCCCCTAGGCTAAGGCTAGGGCTCCCCTAGGCTAAGGCTAGGGCTCCCCTAGGCTAAGGCTAGGGCTCCCCTAGGCTAAGGCTAGGGCTCCCCTAGGCTAAGGCTAGGGCACCCCTAGCCTTCAGGCTAGGGCACCCCGAGGACTTAGGCTAGGGCTCCCCTAGGCTAAGGCTAGGGCTCCCCTAGCCTTCAGGCTAGGGCACCCCGAGGCCTTAGGCTCCCCTAGGCTAAGGCTAGGGCTCCCCTAGCCTTCAGGCTAGGGCACCCCGAGGCCTTAGGCTCCCCTAGGCTAAGGCTAGGGCTCCCCTAGCCTTCAGTCTAGGGCACCCCGAGGCCTTAGGCTCCCCTAGGCTAAGGCTAGGGCTCCCCTAGCCTTCAGGCTAGGGCACCCCGCGGCCTTAGGCTCCCCTAGGCAAGGTAGGGCTCCCCTAGCCTTCAGGCTAGGGCACCCCGAGGCCTTAGGCTCCCCTAGGCTAAGGCTAGGGCTCCCCTAGCCTTCAGGCTAGGGCACCCCGAGGCCTTAGGCTCCCCTAGGCTAAGGCTAGGGCTCCCCTAGCCTTCAGGCTAGGGCACCCCGAGGCCTTAGGCTCCCCTAGGCTAAGGCTAGGGCTCCCCTAGCCTTCAGGCTAGGGCACCCCGAGGCCTTAGGCTCCCCTAGGCTAAGGCTAGGGCTCCCCTAGCCTTCAGGCTAGGGCACCCCGAGGCCTTAGGCTCCCCTAGGCTAAGGCTAGGGCTCCCCTAGCCTTCAGGCTAGGGCACCCCGAGGCCTTAGGCTCCCCTAGGCTAAGGCTAGGGCTCCCCTAGCCTTCAGGCTAGGGCACCCCGAGGCCATAGGCTCCCCTAGGCTAAGGCTAGGGCTCCCCTAGCCTTCAGGCTAGGGCACCCCGAGGCCTTAGGCTCCCCTAGGCTAAGGCTAGGGCTCCCCTAGCCTTCAGGCTAGGGCACCCCGAGGCCTTAGGCTCCCCTAGGCTAAGGCTAGGGCTCCCCTAGCCTTCAGGCTAGGGCACCCCGAGGCCTTAGGCTCCCCTAGGCTAAGGCTAGGGCTCCCCTAGCCTTCAGGCTAGGGCACCCCGAGGCCTTAGGCTCCCCTAGGCTAAGGCTAGGGCTCCCCTAGCCTTCAGGCTAGGGCACCCCGAGGCCTTAGGCTCCCCTAGGCTAAGGCTAGGGCTCCCCTAGCCTTCAGGCTAGGGCACCCCGAGGCCTTAGGCTCCCCTAGGCTAAGGCTAGGGCTCCCCTAGCCTTCAGGCTAGGGCACCCCGAGGCCTTAGGCTCCCCTAGGCTAAGGCTAGGGCTCCCCTAGCCTTCAGGCTAGGGCACCCCGAGGCCTTAGGCTCCCCTAGGCTAAGGCTAGGGCTCCCCTAGCCTTCAGGCTAGGGCACCCCGAGGCCTTAGGCTCCCCTAGGCTAAGGCTAGGGCTCCCCTAGCCTTCAGGCTAGGGCACCCCGAGGCCTTAGGCTCCCCTAGGCTAAGGCTAGGGCTCCCCTAGCCTTCAGGCTAGGGCACCCCGAGGCCTTAGGCTCCCCTAGGCTAAGGCTAGGGCTCCCCTAGCCTTCAGGCTAGGGCACCCCGAGGACTTAGGCTCCCCTAGGCTAAGGCTAGGGCTCCCCTAGCCTTCAGGCTAGGGCACCCCGAGGCCTTAGGCTCCCCTAGGCTAAGGCTAGGGCTCCCCTAGCCTTCAGGCTAGGGCACCCCGAGGCCTTAGGCTCCCCTAGGCTAAGGCTAGGGCTCCCCTAGCCTTCAGGCTAGGGCACCCCGAGGCCTTAGGCTCCCCTAGGCTAAGGCTAGGGCTCCCCTAGCCTTCAGGCTAGGGCACCCCGAGGCCTTAGGCTCCCCTAGGCTAAGGCTAGGGCTCCCCTAGCCTTCAGGCTAGGGCACCCCGAGGCCTTAGGCTCCCCTAGGCTAAGGCTAGGGCTCCCCTAGCCTTCAGGCTAGGGCACCCCGAGGCCTTAGGCTCCCCTAGGCTAAGGCTAGGGCTCCCCTAGCCTTCAGGCTAGGGCACCCCGAGGCCTTAGGCTCCCCTAGGCTAAGGCTAGGGCTCCCCTAGCCTTCAGGCTAGGGCACCCCGAGGCCTTAGGCTCCCCTAGGCTAAGGCTAGGGCTCCCCTAGCCTTCAGGCTAGGGCACCCCGAGGCCTTAGGCTCCCCTAGGCTAAGGCTAGGGCTCCCCTAGCCTTCAGGCTAGGGCACCCCGAGGCCTTAGGCTCCCCTAGGCTAAGGCTAGGGCTCCCCTAGCCTTCAGGCTAGGGCACCCCGAGGCCTTAGGCTCCCCTAGGCTAAGGCTAGGGCTCCCCTAGGCTAAGGCTAGGGCTCCCCTAGGCTAAGGCTAGGGCTCCCCTAGGCTAAGGCTAGGGCTCCCCTAGGCTAAGGCTAGGGCTCCCCTAGGCTAAGGCTAGGGCTCCCCTAGCCTTCAGGCTAGGGCACCCCGAGGCCTTAGGCTCCCCTAGGCTAAGGCTAGGGCTCCCCTAGGCTAAGGCTAGGGCTCCCCTAGGCTAAGGCTAGGGCTCCCCTAGGCTAAGGCTAGGGCTCCCCTAGGCTAAGGCTAGGGCTCCCCTAGGCTAAGGCTAGGGCTCCCCTAGGCTAAGGCTAGGGCTCCCCGAGGCTAAGGCTAGGGCTCCCCTAGCCTTCAGGCTAGGGCACCCCGAGGCCTTAGGCTCCCCTAGGCTAAGGCTAGGGCTCCCCTAGGCTAAGGCTAGGGCTCCCCTAGGCTAAGGCTAGGGCTCCCCTAGGCTAAGGCTAGGGCTCCCCGAGGCTAAGGCTAGGGCTTCCCTAGGCTAAGGCTAGGGCTCCCCGAGGCTAAGGCTAGGGCTCCCCTAGGCTAAGGCTAGGGCTCCCCGAGGCTAAGGCTAGGGCTCCCCTAGGCTAAGGCTAGGGCTCCCCGAGGCTAAGGCTAGGGCTCCCCTAGGCTAAGGCTAGGGCTCCCCGAGGCTAAGGCTAGGGCTCCCCGAGGCTAAGGCTAGGGCTCCCCGAGGCTAAGGCTAGGGCTCCCCTAGGCTAAGGCTAGGGCTCCCCGAGGCTAAGGCTAGGGCTCCCCTAGGCTAAGGCTAGGGCTCCCCGAGGCTAAGGCTAGGGCTCCCCTAGCCTTCAGGCTAGGGCACCCCGAGGCCTTAGGCTCCCCGAGGCTAAGGCTAGGGCTCCCCTAGCCTTCAGGCTAGGGCACCCCGAGGCCTTAGGCTCCCCGAGGCTAAGGCTAGGGCTCCCCTAGCCTTCAGGCTAGGGCACCCCGAGGCCTTAGGCTCCCCGAGGCTAAGGCTAGGGCTCCCCTAGCCTTCAGGCTAGGGCACCCCGAGGCTTAGGCTCCCCGAGGCTAAGGCTAGGGCTCCCCTAGCCTTCAGGCTAGGGCACCCCGAGGCCTTAGGCTCCCCGAGGCTAAGGCTAGGGCTCCCCTAGCCTTCAGGCTAGGGCACCCCGAGGCCTTAGGCTCCCCGAGGCTAAGGCTAGGGCTCCCCTAGCCTTCAGGCTAGGGCACCCCGAGGCCTTAGGCTCCCCGAGGCTAAGGCTAGGGCTCCCCTAGCCTTCAGGCTAGGGCACCCCGAGGCCTTAGGCTCCCCGAGGCTAAGGCTAGGGCTCCCCTAGCCTTCAGGCTAGGGCACCCCGAGGCCTTAGGCTCCCCGAGGCTAAGGCTAGGGCTCCCCTAGCCTTCAGGCTAGGGCACCCAGAGGCCTTAGGCTCCCCGAGGCTAAGGCTAGGGCTCCCCTAGCCTTCAGGCTAGGGCACCCCGAGGCCTTAGGCTCCCCGAGGCTAAGGCTAGGGCTCCCCTAGCCTTCAGGCTAGGGCACCCCGAGGCCTTAGGCTCCCCGAGGCTAAGGCTAGGGCTCCCCTAGCCTTCAGGCTAGGGCACCCCGAGGCCTTAGGCTCCCCGAGGCTAAGGCTAGGGCTCCCCTAGCCTTCAGGCTAGGGCACCCCGAGGCCTTAGGCTCCCCGAGGCTAAGGCTAGGGCTCCCCTAGCCTTCAGGCTAGGGCACCCCGAGGCCTTAGGCTCCCCGAGGCTAAGGCTAGGGCTCCCCTAGCCTTCAGGCTAGGGCACCCCGAGGCCTTAGGCTCCCCGAGGCTAAGGCTAGGGCTCCCCTAGCCTTCAGGCTAGGGCACCCCGAGGCCTTAGGCTCCCCGAGGCTAAGGCTAGGGCTCCCCTAGCCTTCAGGCTAGGGCACCCCGAGGCCTTAGGCTCCCCGAGGCTAAGGCTAGGGCTCCCCTAGCCTTCAGGCTAGGGCACCCCGAGGCCTTAGGCTCCCCGAGGCTAAGGCTAGGGCTCCCCTAGCCTTCAGGCTAGGGCACCCCGAGGCCTTAGGCTCCCCGCCGAGGCTAAGGCTAGGGCTCCCCTAGCCTTCAGGCTAGGGCACCCCGAGGCCTTAGGCTCCCCGAGGCTAAGGCTAGGGCTCCCCTAGCCTTCAGGCTAGGGCACCCCGAGGCCTTAGGCTCCCCGAGGCTAAGGCTAGGGCTCCCCTAGCCTTCAGGCTAGGGCACCCCGAGGCCTTAGGCTCCCCGAGGCTAAGGCTAGGGCTCCCCTAGCCTTCAGGCTAGGGCACCCCGAGGCCTTAGGCTCCCCGAGGCTAAGGCTAGGGCTCCCCTAGCCTTCAGGCTAGGGCACCCCGAGGCCTTAGGCTCCCCGAGGCTAAGGCTAGGGCTCCCCTAGCCTTCAGGCTAGGGCACCCCGAGGCCTTAGGCTCTGGCTCCCCGAGGCTAAGGCTAGGGCTCCCCTAGCCTTCAGGCTAGGGCACCCCGAGGCCTTAGGCTCTGGCTCCCCTAGGCTAAGGCTAGGGCTCCCCTAGCCTTCAGGCTAGGGCACCCCGAGGCCTTAGGCTCTGGCTCCCCTAGGCTAAGGCTAGGGCTCCCCTAGCCTTCAGGCTAGGGCACCCCGAGGCCTTAGGCTCTGGCTCCCCTAGGCTAAGGCTAGGGCTCCCGTAGCCTTCAGGCTAGGGCACCCCGAGGCCTTAGGCTCTGGCTCCCCTAGGCTAAGGCTAGGGCTCCCGTAGCCTTCAGGCTAGGGCACCCCGAGGCCTTAGGCTCTGGCTCCCCTAGGCTAAGGCTAGGGCTCCCCTAGCCTTCAGGCTAGGGCACCCCGAGGCCTTAGGCTCTGGCTCCCCTAGGCTAAGGCTAGGGCTCCCCTAGCCTTCAGGCTAGGGCACCCCGAGGCCTTAGGCTCTGGCTCCCCTAGGCTAAGGCTAGGGCTCCCCTAGCCTTCAGGCTAGGGCACCCCGAGGCCTTAGGCTCTGGCTCCCCTAGGCTAAGGCTAGGGCTCCCCTAGCCTTCAGGCTAGGGCACCCCGAGGCCTTAGGCTCTGGCTCCCCTAGGCTAAGGCTAGGGCTCCCCTAGCCTTCAGGCTAGGGCACCCCGAGGCCTTAGGCTCTGGCTCCCCTAGGCTAAGGCTCGGGCTCCCCTAGCCTTCAGGCTAGGGCACCCCGAGGCCTTAGGCTCTGGCTCCCCTAGGCTAAGGCTAGGGCTCCCCTAGCCTTCAGGCTAGGGCACCCCGAGGCCTTAGGCTCTGGCTCCCCTAGGCTAAGGCTCGGGCTCCCCTAGCCTTCAGGCTAGGGCACCCCGAGGCCTTAGGCTCTGGCTCCCCTAGGCTAAGGCTAGGGCTCCCCTAGCCTTCAGGCTAGGGCACCCCGAGGCCTTAGGCTCTGGCTCCCCTAGGCTAAGGCTAGGGCTCCCCTAGCCTTCAGGCTAGGGCACCCCGAGGCCTTAGGCTCTGGCTCCCCTAGGCTAAGGCTAGGGCTCCCCTAGCCTTCAGGCTAGGGCACCCCGAGGCCTTAGGCTCTGGCTCCCCTAGGCTAAGGCTAGGGCTCCCCTAGCCTTCAGGCTAGGGCACCCCGAGGCCTTAGGCTCTGGCTCCCCTAGGCTAAGGCTAGGGCTCCCCTAGCCTTCAGGCTAGGGCACCCCGAGGCCTTAGGCTCTGGCTCCCCTAGGCTAAGGCTAGGGCTCCCCTAGCCTTCAGGCTAGGGCACCCCGAGGCCTTAGGCTCTGGCTCCCCTAGGCTAAGGCTAGGGCTCCCCTAGCCTTCAGGCTAGGGCACCCCGAGGCCTTAGGCTCTGGCTCCCCTAGGCTAAGGCTAGGGCTCCCCTAGCCTTCAGGCTAGGGCACCCCGAGGCCTTAGGCTCTGGCTCCCCTAGGCTAAGGCTAGGGCTCCCCTAGCCTTCAGGCTAGGGCACCCCGAGGCCTTAGGCTCTGGCTCCCCTAGGCTAAGGCTAGGGCTCCCCTAGCCTTCAGGCTAGGGCACCCCGAGGCCTTAGGCTCTGGCTCCCCTAGGCTAAGGCTAGGGCTCCCCTAGCCTTCAGGCTAGGGCACCCCGAGGCCTTAGGCTCTGGCTCCCCTAGGCTAAGGCTAGGGCTCCCCTAGCCTTCAGGCTAGGGCACCCCGAGGCCTTAGGCTCTGGCTCCCCTAGGCTAAGGCTAGGGCTCCCCTAGCCTTCAGGCTAGGGCACCCCGAGGCCTTAGGCTCTGGCTCCCCTAGGCTAAGGCTAGGGCTCCCCTAGCCTTCAGGCTAGGGCACCCCGAGGCCTTAGGCTCTGGCTCCCCTAGGCTAAGGCTAGGGCTCCCCTAGCCTTCAGGCTAGGGCACCCCGAGGCCTTAGGCTCTGGCTCCCCTAGGCTAAGGCTAGGGCTCCCCTAGCCTTCAGGCTAGGGCACCCCGAGGCCTTAGGCTCTGGCTCCCCTAGGCTAAGGCTAGGGCTCCCCTAGCCTTCAGGCTAGGGCACCCCGAGGCCTTAGGCTCTGGCTCCCCTAGGCTAAGGCTAGGGCTCCCCTAGCCTTCAGGCTAGGGCACCCCGAGGCCTTAGGCTCTGGCTCCCCTAGGCTAAGGCTAGGGGAGCCAGAGCTAAGGCTCGGGGTGCCCTAGCCTGAAGGCTAGGGCAGCCCTAGCCTTAGCCTAGGGGAGCCAGAGCCTAAGGCCTCGGGGTGCCCTAGCCTGAAGGCTAGGGGAGCCCTAGCCTTAGCCTAGGGGAGCCAGAGCCTAAGGCCTCGGGGTGCCCTAGCCTGAAGGCTAGGGGAGCCCTAGCCTTAGGCTAGGCCACACCTAGGCATAGGCTAAGGCTAGGGCTCCCCTAGCCTTAGGCTAGGGCTCCCCTAGCCTAAGGCTAGGGCACCCCTAC
>NW_027458772.1:0-24654 GCF_050624435.1 Tenrec ecaudatus
GCACTTGGAGTATGTAGGTTAACTAGGGGGCACTTGGACTATCTAGGTTAACTACCGGGCCCTTGGACGAAGTTGGTTAACTAGCGGGCCCTTGGACTATGTAGGTTAACTAGCGGGCCCTTGGACTATGTAGGTTAACTAGCGGGCACTTGGACGATCTAGGTTAACTAGTGGGTACTTGGACTATGTAGGTTAACTAGCGGGCCTTGCACTATGTTGATTAACTAGCGGCACTTGGACTATCTACATTAAGTAGCGGGCACTTGGACTACGTAGGTTCCCTAGCGGGCACTTAGACTCTGTATGTTCCCTAGTGGGCACTTGGACTATATATGTTCCTTACGGACACTTGAACTATGTAAGTTAACTACCGGGCACTTGGACTATGTAGGTTAACTAGCGGGCCCTTAGACTATCTAGGTTACCTAGCGGGCACTTGGACTATGTAGGTTAACTACCGGGCACTTGCACTATCTAGGTTACCTAGCGAGCACTTGGTCTATGTACGTTCCCTAGCGGGCACTTGGACTATCTATGTTAACTAGCGGGCACTTGGACTATGTAGGTTAACTAGGGTACACTTGCACTATGTAGGTTGCCTAGCTAGCACTTGAAATATCTACGTTACCTAGCGGGTTCTTGGAGTATGTAGGTTACCTTGCGGTCTGTTGGACTATCTAGGTTACCAAGCGGGCACTTGGACTATCTAGGTTAAATAAAGGGCACTTGGACTATGTAGGTTCCCTAGCGGGCCCTTGGACTATGTAAGTTCCCTAGCGGGCACTTGGACTATGTGGGTTTCCTGGCGAGCATTTGGACGATCTAGGTTACCTAACGGGCACTTGGACTATGTAGGATCCCTATCGGACATTTGTACTACTTAGGTTAACTAGCGGGCCCTTGAACTATCTAGGTTAACTATCGGGCACTTGGACTATCTAGATTAACTAGCGGGCTCTTGGACTATCTAGGTTAACTAGCGGGCACTTGGACTATCTAGGTTAACTAGTGGGCACTTGGACTATCTAGGTTTACTAGCGGGCACTTGGACTATCTAGGTTAACTAGCGGGCACTTGGACTATGGAGTTTCCCTAGCGGGCACTTGGACTATGTAGTTTAACTAGAAGGCACTTGGACTATCAAGGTTACTTAGCGGGCCCTTGGACTATGTAGGTTACCAGAGGGCATTTGGACTATCTAGGTTAATGAACGTGCACTTGGACTATGTAGGTAACCTAGCGGGCACTTGGACTGTCTAGGTTACCTAGCGGGCACCTGGCCTATCTAGGTTAACGAACGGGCACTTGGACTATGTAGGTTAACTAGGGGACACTTCTACTATCTAGGTTAGCTAACGGGCAATTGGACTGTCTAGGTACGTGGCGGGCAATTGGACTATGTAGGTTCCCTAGGGGGCATTGGACTATTTAGGTTACCTAGCAGGTACTTTGACTATCTAGGGTAACTAACGGGCACTTGGACTATGTAGGTTGCCTAGCGAGCTCTTGGACTATGTACATACCCTAGCGCGCACCTGGACTATCTAGGTTAACTAGCGGGCACTTGGACTATCTAGGTTACGTAGCAGGCACTTGGATTATGAAGGATCCCTAGCGGGCACTTGGACAATCTAGGTTAACTAGCGGGTTCTTGGACTATCTAGGTTACCTAGAGGGCACTTGGACTATGTACGTTCCCTAGAGGGCACTGGGGCTATCTACGTTACCTAGCGGGCACTTGGACTATGTAGGTTAACGAACGGGCACTTGGACTATGTAGGTAACCTAATGGTCACTTTGACTGTCTAGGTTACCTAGAGGGGACTTGGACTATGTAGGTTGACTAGTGGGCACTGGACTATGTAGGATCCCAATCGGACATTTGTACTACTTAGGTTAACTAGCGTGCACTTTGACTATCTAGGTTAACTAGCGGGCACTTGGATTATCTAGGTCAACTAGCGGGCCCTTGTACTATGTAGGTTACCTAGCGGGCACTTGGACTATCAAGGTTAACTAACGGGCACTAGGACGATCTAGGTTACCTAGTGGGCCCTTGGACTATGTAGGTTTCCTAGCGGGCACTTGGACTATCTAGGTTAACGAACAGGCACTTGGACTATATAGGTAAATAGCGGGCACTTGGACAGTCTAGGTTACCTATCGGGCAGTTGGACTATCTAGGTTAACGAACGGGCACTTGGACTATGTAGGTTACCTAGCGGGCACTTGGATTATGTAGGATCCCTATCGGACATTTGGACTACTTAGGTTACCTAGTGGGAACTTGGACTATCTAGGTCTACTAGCGGGCCCTTGTACTATGTAGGTTAACTAGCGAGCACTTGGACTATCTAGGATAACTAGCGGACCTTGGACTACGTAGGTTAACCAGCGGGCGCTTGGACTATGTAGGTTAACTGGCGGGCTCTTGTACGATCTAGGTTAACTAGAGGGCACTTGGCCTATCTAGGTTAACTAGCGTGCACTTTGACTATCTAGGTTAAATAGCAGGCACTTGGATGATCAATGTTAACTAGCGGGCACTTGGACAATCTAGGTTAGCTAACGGGCACTTCGACTAAGTATGTCCCCTAGTGGGCACTTGGACTATCTAGGTTAACTAACGGGCACTAGGACTATCTAGGTTAACTAGCTGGCACTTGGACTGTGAATGTTCCCTAGCGGGCACTTGGATTATCTAGGTTACCTAGCGGGCTCTTGGACTATGTAGGTCAACTAGTGGGCCCTTGGACTATCTAGGTTAGCTAACTGGCACTTGGACTATGTAGGTTAACTAGCGGACACTTGCACGATCTAGGTTAACTAGCGGGCTCTTGTACTATGTAGGTTAACTAGCGGGCCCATTGACTATATAGGTTAACTAGCAGGCACTTGGACGATCTAGGTTAGCTAGCGGGCATTTGGACGATATAGGTTAACTAGCGGGCACTTTGATTATCTGGGTTACGTAGCGGGCATTGGATTATGTAGGTTCCCTAGCGGGCATTTGGACTATATAGATAAGCCAGCGGGCACTTAGACTCTGTAGGTTACCTAGCGGGCACTTGGACTATCTAGGTTACCTAGATGGTACTTGAACTATCTACGGTACCTAGCGGGTTCTTGGAGTATGTAGGTACCTAGCGGATGTCGGACTATCTAGGTTACCAAGCGGGCACTTGGACTATCTAGGTTAACTAACGGGCACTTGGACTATGTAGGTTCCCTATCGAGCACTTGGAGAATGTAGGTTAACTAGGGGGCACTAGGACTATGTAGGTTACCTAGCGGGCCCTTGGACTATCTAGGTTACCTAGCGGGCACTTAGACTTTCTAGGTTACCTAGCGGGCACTTGGACTATCTAGTTTACCTAGCTGGCACTTGAACTATCTACGTTACCTAGCGGGTACTTGGAGTATGTAGGTTACCTACCGGGCTCTCGGACTACCTAGGTTACCTAGCGGGCACTTGGACTATCTAGGTTAACTAACGGGCACTTGCACTATGTAGGTTCCCTAGCGGGCCATTGGACTATGCAAGTTCCCTAACGGGCACTTGGATTATGTAGGTTCCCTAGCGGGCACTTGGATTATGTAGGTTCACTATCGGGCACTTGGACTCTGTAGGTTAACTAGCGGGCATTTGGACTATGTAGGTTACCTAGCGGGCACTTGGACTATTTAGGTTCCCTATCGGGCACTTGGAGAATGTAGGTTAACTATGGGGCACTAGGACAATGTAGGTTACCTATTGGGCCCTTGGACTATCTAGGTAACCTAGGGGGAACCTGGACTATGTAGGTTAACTAGTGGGCACTTGGACTATCTAGGTTACCTAGCGGGCACTTGGACTATGTACGATCCCTAGCGGGCAGTTGGACTATCTACGTTACCTAGCGGGCACTTGGACTATCTATGTTAACTAGCGGGCACTTGGACTTGTAGGTTCCCTAACGGGCACGTGGACTAGATAGGTTCCGTAGCGGGCACTTGGTCTATCTAGGTTAACTAGCGGGCACTTGGACTATCTAGGTTAACTAGCGAGCACTTGATCTATCTAGGTTAACTAGCGGTCAGTTGGACTATTAGGGTCCCTAGCGGGCATTTGGACTATATTGGTTACCTAGCGGGCACTTGGACTATGTAGGTTACCGAACTCTCACTTGGACTATGTAGGTAACCTAGTGGTCTCTTGAACTGTCTAGGTTACCTAGCGGGCACTTGGACTTTGTAGGTTAACTAGCGGGCACTTGGACTATGTAGGTTAACTAGCGGGCCCTTGGACTATGTAGGTTAACTGGCAGGCCCTTGGACTATGTAGGTAAACTAGCATGTACTTGGACGATCTAGGTTAACTAGCGGGTACTTGGACTATGTAGGTTAACAAGCGGGCCCTTGGACTATGTACATTAACTAGCGGCACTTGGACTATCTACGTTAAATAGCGGGGCCATGGACTATGTAGATTCCCTAGCGGGCTCTTGGACTATGTATGTTCCAGAGCGGGCATTTGGACTATGTAGGTTCCCTAGCAGGCACTTGGACTATGTAGGTTCCAGAGCGGGCACTTGGACTATCTATGTTTCCTAGCGGGCACTTGTACTATGTAGGTTAACTATCGGACACTTGGAAGATCTAGGTTAACTAGCGGGTAGTTGGACTATGTAGGTTAACTAGCGGGCCCTTGAACAGTGTAGATTAATAGCGGCACTTGGACTATCTACGTTAACTAGCGGGCACTTGGACTATGTAGATATCCTAGCGGGCACTTGGACTACATAGGTTCCCTAGCGGCACTTGGACTCTGTATGTTCCCTAGCGGGCACTTGGACTATATATGTTCCCTACGGACACTTGAACTATGTAAGTTAACTACCGGGCACTTGGTCTATGTAGGTTAACTAGCGGGCACATGGACTATGTAGGTTAACTACCGGGCACATGCACTATCTAGGTTACCTAGCGGGCACTTGGACTATGTACGTTCCCTAGCGGGCACTTAGACTATCTAGGTTAACTATCGTGCACTTGGACTATGTAGGTTAACTACCGGGCACATGCACTATCTAGGTTACCTAGCGGGCACTTGGACTATGTACGTTCCCTAGCGGGCACTTAGACTATCTAGGTTAACTCTCGTGCACTTGGACTATGTAGGTTCCTTAGCGGGCACTTGGACGAACTAGTTTACCTAGCGGGCACTTGGACTATGTAGGTTAACTAGTGGACAGTTGCACGATCTAGGTTACATAGCTGGAACTTGGACTATATAGGTTACCTTGCGGGCACATGGACTATGTAGGTTACCTAGCGGGCACCTGGACTATCTAGGTTAACGAACGTGCACTTGGAATATGTAGGTAACCTAGAGGACACTTGAACAATCTAGGTTACCTAGCGGGCAATTGGATTATCTAGCTTAACGAAAGGGCACTTAGACTATTTAGGTTACCTAGCGGGCACTTGGATTATCTAGGTTAGCTAACAGGAACATGGAATATCTAGGTTACCTAGCGGGCACTTGGACTATGTATGTTACCTTGCGGGCACTTGTACTATCTAGGTTACCTAAAGGGAACTTGGACTATGTAGGTTAACTAGCGGACACTTGGACGATCTAGGTTAACTAGCGGGCACTTGGAATATCTAGATTAACTACAGGGCCCTTGGACTATGTAGGTTAACTAGCGGGAACTTGGACTATCTAGGTTAATTAGCGGGTTCTTGGACAATGTAGGTTAACTAGCGGGCACTTAGACTATCTAGGTTAACTAGCTGACCTTGGACTATGTAGGTTCCCTAGCGGGCACTTGGACTATATACTTCCCTACGGGCACTTGGACTATCTAGGTTCCCTAACGGGCACTTGGAATATGTAGGTTCCCTATCGGGTACTTGGACTATTTAGGTTCCTCAGCAGGCACTTGGACTATGTAGGTTCCCTATCGGGCATTGGACTATGTAGGTTAACTAGCAGGACCTTGGACTATCTAGGTTACCTAGCGGGCACTTGGACTATGTAGGTTAAGTAGCGGACACTTGGACAATCTAGGTTACCTAGCGGGCACTTGAACTTTGTACATACCCTAGCGGGCACTTGGACTATCTAGGTTAACTAGCGGGCACTTGGATTATCTAGGTTAACTAGCGTGCACTTGGATTATCTAGGTTATCTAGTAGGCACTTGGATTATGAAGGATCCCTAGCGGGCACTTGGACTATCTAGGTTACCTAGCGGGCATTTGGACTATGTAGGTTAACTAGCGGACACTTGCAGGATCTAGGTTAACTAGCGGGCCCTTGCACTATGTAGGTTAACTAGCGGGCCCATGGATTATGTAGGTTTACTAGCAGGCACTTGGACTATCTAGGTTAACTAGCGGGCACTTGGACTATGTAGTTTCCCTAGCGGACATTTGGACTATCTAGGTTAACTAACGGGCACTTGGACTATGTAGGTTGCCTAGCGGGCACTTGGACTATGTAGGTTCCCTAGCGGGCACATGGATTATGTAGGTTCCCTATCGGGTACTTGTATTATGTTGGTTAACTAGCGGGCACTTGGACTACCTAGGTTAACTAGCGGGCACTTGGATTATCTAGGTTAACCAGCGGGCACTTGGACGATCTAGGTTAACTAGCGGGCACTTTGACTATCTACGTTAACTAGCGGGCACTAGGATTATCTAGATTAACTAGCGGGCCCTTGGACTATCTAGGTTAACTAGCGGGCACTTGGACTATCTAGGTTAACTAGCGGGCTCTTGGACTATCTAGGTTTACTAGCGGGCACTTGGACTATCTAGGTTAACTAGGTGGCACTTGGCCTATGTAGTTTCCCTAGCGGGCACTTGGACTATGTAGGTTAACTAGAAGGCACATGGACTATCAAGGTTACCTAGCGGGCCCTTGGACTATGTAGGTTAACAGCGGTCACTTGGACTATCTAGGTTAACGAACGTGCACTTGGACTATGTAGGTAACCTAGTGGGCACTTGGACTGTCTAGGTTACCTAGCGGGCACTTGGACTGTCTAGGTTACCTAGCGGGCACTTGGCCTATCTAGGCTAACGAACAGGCACTTGGACTATGTAGGTTAACTAGCGGACACGTCGACTATCTAGGTTAGCTAAAGGGCAATTGGACTATCTAGGTTACCTAGCGGGCACTTGGATTATGTAGGTTGCCTAGTGAGCACTTGGACTATGTACATACCCTAGCACGCACTTGGACTACCTAGGTTAACTAACGGGCACTAGGACTATCTAGGTTAACTAACGGGCACTTGGACTATCTAGGTTACCTAGCAGGCACTTGGATTATGAAGGATCCATAGCGGGCACTTGGACAATCTAGGTTAACTATCGGATTCTTGGACTATCTAGGTTACCTAGAGGGCACTTGGACTATGTACGTTCCCTAGCGGGCACTTGGGCTATCTACGTTACCTAGCGGGCATTTGGACTATGTAGGTTAACGAACGGGCACTTGGACTATGTAGGTAACCTAATGGTCACTTGGACTGTCTTGGTTACCTAGCTGGGACTTAGACTATGTAGGTTAACTAGCGGGCACTTGGACTATGTAGGATCCCTATCGGACATTTGTACTACTTAGGTTAACTAGCGGGCACTTTGACTATCTAGGTTAACTAGCGGGCACTTGGACTATCTAGGTCAACTAGCGGGCCCTTGTACTATGTAGTTTAACTAGCGGGCACTTGGATTATCTAGGTTAACTAACGGGCACTAGGACTATCTAGGTTAACTAGGGGGCACTTGGACTATCTAGGTTATCTAGTAGGCACTTGGATTATGAAGGATCCCTAGCGGGCACTTGGACTATCTAGGTTACCTAGTGGGCATTTGGACTATGTAGGTTAACTAGCGGACACTTGCACGATCTAGGTTAACTAGCGGGCCCTTGCACTATGTAGGTTAACTAGCGGGCCCATGGATTATGTAGGTTTACTAGCAGGCACTTGGACTATCTAGGTTAACTAGCGGGCACTTGGACTATGTAGTTTCCCTAGCGGGCATTTGGACTATTTAGGTTACCAAGCGGGAACTTGGACTATGTAGGTTACCTAGCAGGCACTTTGACTATCTAGGTTAACTAACGGGCACTTGGACTATGTAGGTTGCCTAGCGGGCACTTGGACTATGTAGGTTCCCTAGCAGGCACATGGATTATGTAGGTTCCCTATCATGCACTTGGACTATGTAGGTTAACTAGCGGGCACTTGGATTGTCTAGGTAACCTAACGGGCACTTGGACTATCTAGGTTAACGAACGGGCACTTGGACTATGTAGGTTGCCTAGCGGGCACTTGGATTATGTAGGTTCCCTATCGAGCACTTGGATTATGTAGGTTCCCAATCGGGCACTTGGACTATGTAGGTTAACTAGCGGGCAATTGGACTGTCTAGGTAACACTGTGGGCACTTGGACTATCTAGGTTAAAGAATGGGCATTTGGACTATGTAGGTAACCTAGCGGGCACTTGGACTGTCTAGGTTACCTAGCGGGCACTTTGGCTATCTAGGTTAACAAACGGGCACTTGCACTATGTAGGTTAGCAAGCGTGCATTTGGACTATGTAGGATCCCTATAGGACATTTGTACTACTTAGGTTAACTCGCGGGCACTTTGACTATCTAGGTTAACTAGCAGGCACTTGGACTATCTAGGTTAACTAACGGGCACTTGGACTATGTAGGTTTCCTAGCGGGCACTTGGACTATGTAGGTTGCCTATTGGGCACTTGGATTATGTAGGTTCCCTATCGAGCACTTGGATTATGTAGGTTCCCAATCGGGCACTTGGACTATGTAGGTTAACTAGCGGGCACTTGGACTGTCTAGGTAACCCTGCGGGCACTTGGACTATATAGTTTAAAGAACGGGCACTTGGACTATGTAGGTAACCTAGCGGGCACTTGGACTGTCTAGGTTACCTAGCGGGCACTTGAACTATGTAGGATCCCTATAGGACATTTGTACTACTTAGGTTAACTAGCGGGCACTTTGACTATCTAGGTTACCTAGCGGTCACTTGGACTATGTACGTCCCCTAGTGGGCAATTGGACTATCAAGGTTAACTAACGGGCACTAGGACTATCTAGGTTAACTAGCGGCCACTTGGACTATCTAGGTTACCTTGCAGACACTTGGATAATGAAGGATCCCTAGCGGGCAATTGGACAATCTAGTTTAACCAGCGGGCACTTGGACGATCTAGGTTAACTAGCGGGCACATGGACTATCAAAGTTAACAAGTGAGCCCTTTGATTTTGTAGGTTAACTAGCAGGCCCTTACACTATCTAGGTTATCTAGCAGGCACTTTGACTATCTAGGTTAAGTAACGGGCACTTGGACTATGTAGGTTGCCTAGCGGGCACTTGGACTATGTAGGTTCCCTAGAGGGCACTTGGATTATGTAGGCTCCCTATCGGGCACTTGGACTATGTAGGTTACCTAGCGGGCACTTGAACTATGTAGGATCCCTATAGGACATTTGTACTACTTAGGTTAACTAGCGGGCACTTTGACTATCTAGGTTACCTAGCAGGCATTTGGATTATGAAGGATCCCTAACGGGCACTTGGAGTATCTAGGTTACCTAGCGGGCACTTGGACTATGTAGGTTAACTAGCGGACACTTGCACGATCTAGGTTAACTAGCGGGCCCATGGATTATGTAGGTTTACTAGCAGGCACTTGGACTATCTAGGTTAACTAGCGGGCACTTGGACTATGTAGTTTCCCTAGCGGGCATTTGGACTATTTAGGTTACCAAACGGGAACTTGGACTATGTAGGTTACCTAGCGGGCACTTGGACTATCTAGGTTACCTAGCAGGCACTTTGACTATCTAGGTTCCCTAGCGGGCACTTGGATTATGTAGGCTCCCTATCGGGCACTTGGATTATGTAGGTTCCCTATCGGGCACTTGGACTATGTAGGTTTCCTAGCGGGCACTTGGACTATGTAGGTTAACTAGCGGGCCCATGGATTATGTAGGTTTACTAGCAGGCACTTGGACTATGTAGTCTCCCTAGCGGGCATTTGGACTATTTAGGTTACCATCGGGAACTTGGACTATGTAGGTTGCCTAGCGGGCACTTGGACTATCTAGGTTACCTAGCAGGCACTTTGACTATCTAGGTTAACTAACGGGCACTTGGACTATGTAGGTTGCCTATCGGGCACTTGGACTATGTGGGTTACCAAGCGGGCACTTGGACTATCTAGGTTACCTAACAGGTACTTTGAATATCTAGGTTACATAATGGGCACTTGGACTATGTAGGTTAACGAGCGGGCACTTGGACTATGTAGGTAACCTAGCGGACACTTGGGCAGTCTAGGTTACCTAGCGGGCAATTGGACTATCTAGGTTAAGGAACGGGCACTTGGACTATCTAGGTTACCTAGCAGGCACTTTGACTATCTAGGTTAACTAACGGGCACTTGGACTATGTAGGTTGCCTATCGGGCACTTGGACTATGTGGGTTACCAAGCGGGCACTTGGACTATCTAGGTTACCTAACAGGCACTTTGAATATCTAGGTTACATAGTGGGCACTTGGACTATGTAGGTTAACTAGCGAGCACTTGGACTCTAGGTTACCTAGCAGGAACTTGGACTATGTAGGTTTCCTAGCGGGCACTTGGACTATCTAGGTTAACGAACGGGCACTTGAACTATGTAGGTAACCTAGCGGGCACTTGGACAGTCTAGGTTACCTAGCGGGCACTTGGACTATCTAGGTTAACGAATGGGCACTTGGACTATGTAGGTAACCTAGCGGACACTTGGGCAGTCTAGGTTACCTAGCGGGCAATTGGACTATCTAGGTTAAGGAACGGGCACTTGGACTATCTAGGTTACCTAGCGGCACTTGGACTATGTAAGTTACCTAGCGGGCACTTGGACTATCTACCTTAACTAGCGGACCTTGGACTATGTAGGTTAACTAGTGGGCACTTGGACTATGTAAGTCCCCTAGTGGGCACTTGGACTATCTAGGTTAACTAACGGGCACTAAGACTATCTAGGTAAACTAGCGGGCACTTGGACTATCTAGGTTACCTAACAGGCACTTGGATTATGAATGATCCCTTGCGGGCACTTGGACTATCTAGGTTACCTAGCGGGCACGTGGACTATGTAGGTTAACTAGCGGACACTTGCACGATCTAGGTTAACTAGCGGGCCCTTGCACTATGTAGGTTAACTAGCGGGCCCATGGATTATGTAGGTTTACTAGCAGGCACTTGGACTATCTAGGTTAACTAGCGGGCACTTGGACTATGTAGTTTCCCTAGCGGGCATTTGGACTATTTAGGTTACCATCGGGAACTTGGACTATGTAGGTTACCTAGCGGGCACTTGGACTATCTAGGTTACCTATCAGGCACTTTGACTATGTAGGTTAACTAACGGGCACTTGGACTATATAGGTTGCCTAGCGGGCACTTGGACTATGTAGGTTAACTAGCGGGCACTTGGATTATGTAGGTTCCCTATCGAGCACTTGGATTATGTAGGTTCCCAATCGGGCACTTGGACTATGTAGGTTAACTAGCAGGCACTTGGACTGTCTAGGTAACCCTGCGGGCACTTGGACTATGTAGGTTAAAGAAGGGGCACTTGGACTATGTAGGTAACCTAGCGGGCACTTGGACTGTCTAGGTTACCTAGCGGGCACTTTGGCTATCTAGGTTAACAAACGGGCAATTGCACTATGTAGGTTAGCAAGTGGGCAATTGGACTATGTAGGATCCCTATAGGACATTTGTACTACTTAGGTTAACTCGCGGGCACTTTGACTATCTAGGTTAACTAGCAGGCACTTGGACTATCTAGGTTAACTAACGGGCACTTGGACTATGTAGGTTGCCTAGCGGGCACTTGGACTATGTAGGTTGCCTATTGGGCACTTGGATTATGTAGGTTCCCTATCGAGCACTTGGATTATGGAGGTTCCCAATCGGGCACTTGGACTATGTAGGTTAACTTGCGGGCACTTGGACTGTCTAGGTAACCCTGCGGGCACTTGGACTATCTAGGTTAAAGAACGGGCACTTGGACTATGTAGGTAACCTAGCGGGCACTTGGACTGTCTAGGTTACCTAGCGGGCACTTTGACTATCTAGGTTAACAAACGGGCACTTGGACTATGTAGGTTACCAAGCGGGCACTTGGACTATGTAGGATCCCTATCGGACATTTGTACTACTTAGGTTAACTAGCAGGCACTTTGACTATCTAGGTTAATTAACGGGCACTTGGACTATGTAGGTTGCCTAGCGGGCACTTGGACTGTCTAGGTTACCTAGCGGGCACTTTGACTATCTAGGTTAACAAACGGGCACTTGGACTATGTAGGTTACCAAGCGGGCACTTGGACTATGTAGGATCCCTATCGGACATTTGTACTACTTAGGTTAACTAGCAGGCACTTGGACTATCTAGGTTAATTAACGGGCACTTGGACTATGTAGGTTGCCTAGCGGGCACTTGGATTATGTATGTTCCCTATCGAGCACTTGGATTATGTAGGTTCCCAATCGGGCACTTGGACTATGTAGGTTAACTAGCGGGCAATTGGACTGTCTAGGTAACCCTGTGGGCACTTGGACTATCTAGGTTAAAGAACGGGCACTTGGACTATGTAGGTAACCTAGCGGGCACTTGGACTGTCTAGGTTACCTAGCGGGCACTTTGGCTATCTAGGTTAACAAACGGGCACTTGCACTATGTAGGTTAGCAAGCGGGCAATTGGACTATGTAGGATCCCTATAGGACATTTGTACTACTTAGGTTAACTCGCGGGCACTTTGACTATCTAGGTTAACTAGCAGGCACTTGGACTATCTAGGTTAACTAAGGGGCACTTGGACTATGTAGGTTGCCTAGCGGGCACTTGGACTATGTATGTTACCTAGCGGGCACTTGGACTATCTACCTTAACTAGCGGACCTTGGACTATGTAGGTTAACTAGTGGGCACTTGGACTATGTAAGTCCCCTAGTGGGCACTTGGACTATCTAGGTTAACTAACGGGCACTAAGACTATCTAGGTTAACTAGCGGGCACTTGGACTATCTAGGTTACCTAACAGGCACTTGGATTATGAATGATCCCTTGCGGGCACTTGGACTATCTAGGTTACCTAGCGGGCACGTGGACTATGTAGGTTAACTAGCGGACACTTGCACGATCTAGGTTAACTAGCGGGCCCTTGCACTATGTAGGTTAACTAGCGGGCCCATGGATTATGTAGGTTTACTAGCAGGCACTTGGACTATCTAGGTTAACTAGCGGGCACTTGGACTATGTAGTTTCCCTAGCGGGCATTTGGACTATTTAGGTTACCATCGGGAACTTGGACTATGTAGGTTACCTAGCGGGCACTTGGACTATCTAGGTTACCTATCAGGCACTTTGACTATGTAGGTTAACTAACGGGCACTTGGACTATGTAGGTTGCCTAGCGGGCACTTGGACTATGTAGGTTAACTAGCGGGCACTTGGATTATGTAGGTTCCCTATCGAGCACTTGGATTATGTAGGTTCCCAATCGGGCACTTGGACTATGTAGGTTAACTAGCAGGCACTTGGACTGTCTAGGTAACCCTGCGGGCACTTGGACTATGTAGGTTAAAGAAGGGGCACTTGGACTATGTAGGTAACCTAGCGGGCACTTGGACTGTCTAGGTTACCTAGCGGGCACTTTGGCTATCTAGGTTAACAAACGGGCAATTGCACTATGTAGGTTAGCAAGTGGGCAATTGGACTATGTAGGATCCCTATAGGACATTTGTACTACTTAGGTTAACTCGCGGGCACTTTGACTATCTAGGTTAACTAGCAGGCACTTGGAGTATCTAGGTTAACTAACGGGCACTTGGACTATGTAGGTTGCCTAGCGGGCACTTGGACTATGTAGGTTGCCTATTGGGCACTTGGATTATGTAGGTTCCCTATCGAGCACTTGGATTATGTAGGTTCCCAATCGGGCACTTGGACTATGTAGGTTAACTTGCGGGCACTTGGACTGTCTAGGTAACCCTGCGGGCACTTGGACTATCTAGGTTAAAGAACGGGCACTTGGACTATGTAGGTAACCTAGCGGGCACTTGGACTGTCTAGGTTACCTAGCGGGCACTTTGACTATCTAGGTTAACAAACGGGCACTTGGACTATGTAGGTTACCAAGCGGGCACTTGGACTATGTAGGATCCCTATCGGACATTTGTACTACTTAGGTTAACTAGCAGGCACTTTGACTATCTAGGTTAATTAACGGGCACTTGGACTATGTAGGTTGCCTAGCGGGCACTTGGACTGTCTAGGTTACCTAGCGGGCACTTTGACTATCTAGGTTAACAAACGGGCACTTGGACTATGTAGGTTACCAAGCGGGCACTTGGACTATGTAGGATCCCTATCGGACATTTGTACTACTTAGGTTAACTAGCAGGCACTTGGACTATCTAGGTTAATTAACGGGCACTTGGACTATGTAGGTTGCCTAGCGGGCACTTGGATTATGTATGTTCCCTATCGAGCACTTGGATTATGTAGGTTCCCAATCGGGCACTTGGACTATGTAGGTTAACTAGTGGGCAATTGGACTGTCTAGGTAACCCTGTGGGCACTTGGACTATCTAGGTTAAAGAACGGGCACTTGGACTATGTAGGTAACCTAGCGGGCAATTGGACTGTCTAGGTTACCTAGCGGGCACTTTGGCTATCTAGGTTAACAAACGGGCACTTGCACTATGTAGGTTAGCAAGCGGGCAATTGGACTATGTAGGATCCCTATAGGACATTTGTACTACTTAGGTTAACTCGCGGGCACTTTGACTATCTAGGTTAACTAGCAGGCACTTGGACTATCTAGGTTAACTAACGGGCACTTGGACTATGTAGGTTGCCTAGCGGGCACTTGGACTATGTAGGTTGCCTATTGGGCACTTGGATTATGTAGGTTCCCTATCGAGCACTTGGATTATGTAGGTTCCCAATCGGGCACTTGGACTATGTAGGTTAACTAGCGGGCACTTGGACTGTCTAGGTAACCCTGCGGGCACTTGGACTATCTAGGTTAAAGAACGGGCACTTGGACTATGTAGGTAACCTAGCGGGCACTTGGACTGTCTAGGTTACCTAGCGGGCACTTTGACTATCTAGGTTAACAAACGGGCACTTGGACTATGTAGGTTACCAAGCGGGCACTTGGACTATGTAGGATCCCTATCGGACATTTGTACTACTTAGGTTAACTAGCGGGCACTTTGACTATCTAGGTTAACTAGCAGGCACTTGGACTATCTATGCCAACTAGCGGGCCCTTGTACTATGTAGGTTAACTAGCGGGCACTTGGACTATCTAGGTTAACTAGCGGACCTTGGACTATGTAGGTAACTAGCGGGCCCTTGGACTATGTAGGTTAACTAGCGGGCACTTGAACTATGTAGGATCCCTATCGGACATTTGTACTACTTATGTTAACTAGCGGGCACTTTGACTATCTAGGTTATCTAGCGGGCACTTGGACTATCTAGGTCAACTAGCGGGCCCTTGTACTATGTAGGTTAACTAGCGGGCACTTGGACTATCTAGGTTAACTAGCCGACCTTGGACCATGTACATACCCTAGCGCACACTTGGACTATCTAGGTTAACTAACGGGCACTAGGACTATCTAGGTCAACTAGCGGGCACTTGGACTATCTAGGTTACCTAGCAGGCATTTGGATTAAGAAGGATCCTTAACGGGCACTTGGACTATCTAGGTTACCTAGCGGGCACTTGGATTATGTAGGTTAACTAGCGGACACTTGCACGATCTAGGTTAACTAGCGGGCCCATGGATTATGTAGGTTTACTAGCAGGCACTTGGACTATCTAGGTTAACTAGCGGGCACTTGGACTATGTAGTTTCCCTAGCGGGCATTTGGAGTATTTAGGTTACCAAACGGGAACTTGGACTATGTAGGTTACCTAGCGGGCAGTTTGACTATCTAGGTTAACTAACGGGCACTTGGACTATGTAGGTTGCCTAGCGGGCCCTTGGACTATGTAGGTTCCCTAGCGGGCACTTGGATTATGTAGGTTCCCTATCGGGCACTTGGATTATGTAGGTTCCCTATCGGGCACTTGGACTATGTAGGTTACCTAGCGGGCACTTGGACAGTCTAGGTTACCTAGCGGGCCCTTGGACTATCTAGGTTAACGAATGGGCACTTGGACTATGTAGGTAACCTAGCGCACACTTGGGCAGTCTAGGTTACCTAGCGGGCAATTGGACTATCTAGGTTAAGGAACGGGCACTTGGACTATCTAGGTTACCTAGCGGCACTTGGACTATGTAAGTTACCTAGCGGGCACTTGGACTATCTACCTTAACTAGCGGACCTTGGACTATGTAGGTTAACTAGTGGGCACTTGGACTATGTAAGTCCCCTAGTGGGCACTTGGACTATCTAGGTTAACTAACGGGCACTAAGACTATCTAGGTAAACTAGCGGGCACTTGGACTATCTAGGTTACCTAACAGGCACTTGGATTATGAATGATCCCTTGCGGGCACTTGGACTATCTAGGTTACCTAGCGGGCACGTGGACTATGTAGGTTAACTAGCGGACACTTGCACGATCTAGGTTAACTAGCGGGCCCTTGCACTATGTAGGTTAACTAGCGGGCCCATGGATTATGTAGGTTTACTAGCAGGCACTTGGACTATCTAGGTTAACTAGCGGGCACTTGGACTATGTAGTTTCCCTAGCGGGCATTTGGACTATTTAGGTTACCATCGGGAACTTGGACTATGTAGGTTACCTAGCGGGCACTTGGACTATCTAGGTTACCTATCAGGCACTTTGACTATGTAGGTTAACTAACGGGCACTTGGACTATATAGGTTGCCTAGCGGGCACTTGGACTATGTAGGTTAACTAGCGGGCACTTGGATTATGTAGGTTCCCTATCGAGCACTTGGATTATGTAGGTTCCCAATCGGGCACTTGGACTATGTAGGTTAACTAGCAGGCACTTGGACTGTCTAGGTAACCCTGCGGGCACTTGGACTATGTAGGTTAAAGAAGGGGCACTTGGACTATGTAGGTAACCTAGCGGGCACTTGGACTGTCTAGGTTACCTAGCGGGCACTTTGGCTATCTAGGTTAACAAACGGGCAATTGCACTATGTAGGTTAGCAAGTGGGCAATTGGACTATGTAGGATCCCTATAGGACATTTGTACTACTTAGGTTAACTCGCGGGCACTTTGACTATCTAGGTTAACTAGCAGGCACTTGGACTATCTAGGTTAACTAACGGGCACTTGGACTATGTAGGTTGCCTAGCGGGCACTTGGACTATGTAGGTTGCCTATTGGGCACTTGGATTATGTAGGTTCCCTATCGAGCACTTGGATTATGGAGGTTCCCAATCGGGCACTTGGACTATGTAGGTTAACTTGCGGGCACTTGGACTGTCTAGGTAACCCTGCGGGCACTTGGACTATCTAGGTTAAAGAACGGGCACTTGGACTATGTAGGTAACCTAGCGGGCACTTGGACTGTCTAGGTTACCTAGCGGGCACTTTGACTATCTAGGTTAACAAACGGGCACTTGGACTATGTAGGTTACCAAGCGGGCACTTGGACTATGTAGGATCCCTATCGGACATTTGTACTACTTAGGTTAACTAGCAGGCACTTTGACTATCTAGGTTAATTAACGGGCACTTGGACTATGTAGGTTGCCTAGCGGGCACTTGGACTGTCTAGGTTACCTAGCGGGCACTTTGACTATCTAGGTTAACAAACGGGCACTTGGACTATGTAGGTTACCAAGCGGGCACTTGGACTATGTAGGATCCCTATCGGACATTTGTACTACTTAGGTTAACTAGCAGGCACTTGGACTATCTAGGTTAATTAACGGGCACTTGGATTATGTAGGTTGCCTAGAGGGCACTTGGATTATGTATGTTCCCTATCGAGCACTTGGATTATGTAGGTTCCCAATCGGGCACTTGGACTATGTAGGTTAACTAGCGGGCAATTGGACTGTCTAGGTAACCCTGTGGGCACTTGGACTATCTAGGTTAAAGAACGGGCACTTGGACTATGTAGGTAACCTAGCGGGCACTTGGACTGTCTAGGTTACCTAGCGGGCACTTTGGCTATCTAGGTTAACAAACGGGCACTTGCACTATGTAGGTTAGCAAGCGGGCAATTGGACTATGTAGGATCCCTATAGGACATTTGTACTACTTAGGTTAACTCGCGGGCACTTTGACTATCTAGGTTAACTAGCAGGCACTTGGACTATCTAGGTTAACTAAGGGGCACTTGGACTATGTAGGTTGCCTAGCGGGCACTTGGACTATGTATGTTACCTAGCGGGCACTTGGACTATCTACCTTAACTAGCGGACCTTGGACTATGTAGGTTAACTAGTGGGCACTTGGACTATGTAAGTCCCCTAGTGGGCACTTGGACTATCTAGGTTAACTAACGGGCACTAAGACTATCTAGGTTAACTAGCGGGCACTTGGACTATCTAGGTTACCTAACAGGCACTTGGATTATGAATGATCCCTTGCGGGCACTTGGACTATCTAGGTTACCTAGCGGGCACGTGGACTATGTAGGTTAACTAGCGGACACTTGCACGATCTAGGTTAACTAGCGGGCCCTTGCACTATGTAGGTTAACTAGCGGGCCCATGGATTATGTAGGTTTACTAGCAGGCACTTGGACTATCTAGGTTAACTAGCGGGCACTTGGACTATGTAGTTTCCCTAGCGGGCATTTGGACTATTTAGGTTACCATCGGGAACTTGGACTATGTAGGTTACCTAGCGGGCACTTGGACTATCTAGGTTAACTATCAGGCACTTTGACTATGTAGGTTAACTAACGGGCACTTGGACTATGTAGGTTGCCTAGCGGGCACTTGGACTATGTAGGTTAACTAGCGGGCACTTGGATTATGTAGGTTCCCTATCGAGCACTTGGATTATGTAGGTTCCCAATCGGGCACTTGGACTATGTAGGTTAACTAGCAGGCACTTGGACTGTCTAGGTAACCCTGCGGGCACTTGGACTATGTAGGTTAAAGAAGGGGCACTTGGACTATGTAGGTAACCTAGCGGGCACTTGGACTGTCTAGGTTACCTAGCGGGCACTTTGGCTATCTAGGTTAACAAACGGGCAATTGCACTATGTAGGTTAGCAAGTGGGCAATTGGACTATGTAGGATCCCTATAGGACATTTGTACTACTTAGGTTAACTCGCGGGCACTTTGACTATCTAGGTTAACTAGCAGGCACTTGGAGTATCTAGGTTAACTAACGGGCACTTGGACTATGTAGGTTGCCTAGCGGGCACTTGGACTATGTAGGTTGCCTATTGGGCACTTGGATTATGTAGGTTCCCTATCGAGCACTTGGATTATGTAGGTTCCCAATCGGGCACTTGGACTATGTAGGTTAACTTGCGGGCACTTGGACTGTCTAGGTAACCCTGCGGGCACTTGGACTATCTAGGTTAAAGAACGGGCACTTGGACTATGTAGGTAACCTAGCGGGCACTTGGACTGTCTAGGTTACCTAGCGGGCACTTTGACTATCTAGGTTAACAAACGGGCACTTGGACTATGTAGGTTACCAAGCGGGCACTTGGACTATGTAGGATCCCTATCGGACATTTGTACTACTTAGGTTAACTAGCAGGCACTTTGACTATCTAGGTTAATTAACGGGCACTTGGACTATGTAGGTTGCCTAGCGGGCACTTGGACTGTCTAGGTTACCTAGCGGGCACTTTGACTATCTAGGTTAACAAACGGGCACTTGGACTATGTAGGTTACCAAGCGGGCACTTGGACTATGTAGGATCCCTATCGGACATTTGTACTACTTAGGTTAACTAGCAGGCACTTGGACTATCTAGGTTAATTAACGGGCACTTGGACTATGTAGGTTGCCTAGCGGGCACTTGGATTATGTATGTTCCCTATCGAGCACTTGGATTATGTAGGTTCCCAATCGGGCACTTGGACTATGTAGGTTAACTAGTGGGCAATTGGACTGTCTAGGTAACCCTGTGGGCACTTGGACTATCTAGGTTAAAGAACGGGCACTTGGACTATGTAGGTAACCTAGCGGGCAATTGGACTGTCTAGGTTACCTAGCGGGCACTTTGGCTATCTAGGTTAACAAACGGGCACTTGCACTATGTAGGTTAGCAAGCGGGCAATTGGACTATGTAGGATCCCTATAGGACATTTGTACTACTTAGGTTAACTCGCGGGCACTTTGACTATCTAGGTTAACTAGCAGGCACTTGGACTATCTAGGTTAACTAACGGGCACTTGGACTATGTAGGTTGCCTAGCGGGCACTTGGACTATGTAGGTTGCCTATTGGGCACTTGGATTATGTAGGTTCCCTATCGAGCACTTGGATTATGTAGGTTCCCAATCGGGCACTTGGACTATGTAGGTTAACTAGCGGGCACTTGGACTGTCTAGGTAACCCTGCGGGCACTTGCACTATCTAGGTTAAAGAACGGGCACTTGGACTATGTAGGTAACCTAGCGGGCACTTGGACTGTCTAGGTTACCTAGCGGGCACTTTGACTATCTAGGTTAACAAACGGGCACTTGGACTATGTAGGTTACCAAGCGGGCACTTGGACTATGTAGGATCCCTATCGGACATTTGTACTACTTAGGTTAACTAGCGGGCACTTTGACTATCTAGGTTAACTAGCAGGCACTTGGACTATCTATGCCAACTAGCGGGCCCTTGTACTATGTAGGTTAACTAGCGGGCACTTGGACTATCTAGGTCAACTAGCGGGCCCTTGTACTATGTAGGTTAACTAGCGGGCACTTGGACTATCTAGGTTAACTAGCCGACCTTGGACCATGTACATACCCTAGCGCACACTTGGACTATCTAGGTTAACTAACGGGCACTAGGACTATCTAGGTCAACTAGCGGACACTTGGACTATCTAGGTTACCTAGCAGGCATTTGGATTAAGAAGGATCCTTAACGGGCACTTGGACTATCTAGGTTACCTAGCGGGCACTTGGATTATGTAGGTTAACTAGCGGACACTTGCACGATCTAGGTTAACTAGCGGGCCCATGGATTATGTAGGTTTACTAGCAGGCACTTGGACTATCTAGGTTAACTAGCGGGCACTTGGACTATGTAGTTTCCCTAGCGGGCATTTGGAGTATTTAGGTTACCAAACGGGAACTTGGACTATGTAGGTTACCTAGCGGGCAGTTTGACTATCTAGGTTAACTAACGGGCACTTGGACTATGTAGGTTGCCTAGCGGGCCCTTGGACTATGTAGGTTCCCTAGCGGGCACTTGGATTATGTAGGTTCCCTATCGGGCACTTGGATTATGTAGGTTCCCTATTGGGCACTTGGACTATGTAGGTTACCTAGCGGGCACTTGGACAGTCTAGGTTACCTAGCGGGCCCTTGGACTATCTAGGTTAACGAATGGGCACTTGGACTATGTAGGTAACCTAGCGGACACTTGGGCAGTCTAGGTTACCTAGCGGGCAATTGGACTATCTAGGTTAAGGAACGGGCACTTGGACTATCTAGGTTACCTAGCGGCACTTGGACTATGTAAGTTACCAAGCGGGCACTTGGACTATCTACCTTAACTAGCAGACCTTGGACTATGTAGGTTAACTAGTGGGCACTTGGACTATGTAAGTCCCCTAGTGGGCACTTGGACTATCTAGGTTAACTAACGGGCACTAAGACTATCTAGGTTAACTAGCGGGCACTTGGACTATCTAGGTTACCTAACAGGCACTTGGATTATGAATGATCCCTTGCGGGCACTTGGACTATCTAGGTTACCTAGCGGGCACGTGGACTATGTAGGTTAACTAGCGGACACTTGCACGATCTATGTTAACTAGCGGGCCCTTGCACTATGTAGGTTAACTAGCGGGCCCATGGATTATGTAGGTTTACTAGCAGGCACTTGGACTATCTAGTTTAACTAGCGGGCACTTGGACTATGTAGTTTCCCTAGCGGGCATTTGGACTATTTAGGTTACCATCGGGAACTTGGACTATGTAGGTTACCTAGCGGGCACTTGGACTATCTAGGTTACCTATCAGGCACTTTGACTATGTAGGTTAACTAACGGGCACTTGGACTATGTAGGTTTCCTAGCGGTCACTTGGACTATGTAGGTTGCCTAGCGGGCACTTGGACTATGTAGGTTGCCTATTGGGCACTTGGATTATGTAGGTTCCCTATCGAGCACTTGGATTATGTAGGTTCCCAATCGGGCACTTGGACTATGTAGGTTAACTTCCGGGCACTTGGACTGTCTAGGTAACCCTGCGGGCACTTGGACTATATAGGTTAAAGAACGGGCACATGGACTATGTAGGTAACCTAGCGGGCACTTGGACTGTCTAGGTTACCTAGCGGGCAATTGGACTATCTAGGTTAAGGAACGGGCACTTGGACTATCTAGGTTACCTAGCGGCACTTGGACTATGTAAGTTGCCTAGCGGGCACTTGGACTATCTACCTTAACTAGCAGACCTTGGACTATGTAGGTTAACTAGTGGGCACTTGGACTATGTAAGTCCCCTAGTGGGCACTTGGACTATCTAGGTTAACTAACGGGCACTAAGACTATCTAGGTTAACTAGCGGGCACTTGGACTATCTAGGTTACCTAACAGGCACTTGGATTATGAATGATCCCTTGCGGGCACTTGGACTATCTAGGTTACCTAGCGGGCACGTGGACTATGTAGGTTAACTAGCGGACACTTGCACGATCTATGTTAACTAGCGGGCCCTTGCACTATGTAGGTTAACTAGCGGGCCCATGGATTATGTAGGTTTACTAGCAGGCACTTGGACTATCTAGTTTAACTAGCGGGCACTTGGACTATGTAGTTTCCCTAGCGGGCATTTGGACTATTTAGGTTACCATCGGGAACTTGGACTATGTAGGTTACCTAGCGGGCACTTGGACTATCTAGGTTACCTATCAGGCACTTTGACTATGTAGGTTAACTAACGGGCACTTGGACTATGTAGGTTTCCTAGCGGTCACTTGGACTATGTAGGTTGCCTAGCGGGCACTTGGACTATGTAGGTTGCCTATTGGGCACTTGGATTATGTAGGTTCCCTATCGAGCACTTGGATTATGTAGGTTCCCAATCGGGCACTTGGACTATGTAGGTTAACTTCCGGGCACTTGGACTGTCTAGGTAACCCTGCGGGCACTTGGACTATATAGGTTAAAGAACGGGCACATGGACTATGTAGGTAACCTAGCGGGCACTTGGACTGTCTAGGTTACCTAGCGGGCACTTTGACTATCTAGGTTAACAAACGGGCACTTGGACTATGTAGGTTACCAAGCGGGCACTTGGACTATGTAGGATCCCTTTCGGACATTTGTACTACTTAGGTTAACTAGCGGGCACTTTGACTATCTAGGTTAACTAGCAGGCACTTGGACTATCTAGGCCAACTAGCGGGCCCTTGTACTATGTAGGTTAACTAGCGGGCACTTGGACTATCTAGGTTAACTAGCGGACCTTGGACTATGTAGGTAACTAGCGGGCCCTTGGACTATGTAGGTTAACTAGCGGGCACTTGGACTATCTAGGTTTCTTAGCAGGCTCTTGGACTATGTACATACCCTAGCGAGCACTTGGACTATCTAGGTTACATAGCGGGTACTTGGACTATGAAGGTTAACTAGCGAGCAATTGGACTCTAGGTTAACTAGCGGGCACTTGGACTATCTAGGTTACCTAGCGGGCACTTGGACTATGTAGGTTTCCTAGCGGGCACTTGGACTATCTAGGTTAACGAACGGGCACTAGGTCTATCTAGGTTAACTAGCGGCCACTTGGACTATCTAGGTTAGGTAACGGGCATTGGACTATCTAGGTTACCTAGCGGGCACTTGGACTATGTACGTCCCCTAGTGGGCAATTGGACTATCAAGGTTAACTAACGGGCACTAGGACTATCTAGGTTAACTAGCGGCCACTTGGACTATCTAGGTTACCTAGCAGACACTTGGATAATGAAGGATCCCTAGCGGGCAATTGGACAATCTAGTTTAACTAGCGGGCACTTGGACAATCTAGGTTAACTGCGGGCACATGGACTATCAAAGTTAACAAGTGAGCCCTTTGATTTTGTAGGTTAACTAGCAGGCCCTTACACTATCTAGGTTATCTAGCAGGCACTTTGACTATCTAGGTTAAGTAACGGGCACTTGGACTATGTAGGTTGCCTAGCGGGCACTTGGACTATGTAGGTTCCCTAGCGGGCACTTGGATTATGTAGGCTCCCTATCGGGCACTTGGACTATGTAGGTTACCTAGCGGACACTTGAACTATGTAGGATCCCTATAGGACATTTGTACTACTTAGGTTAACTAGCGGGCACTTTGACTATCTAGGTTATCTAGCGGGCACTTGGACTATCTAGGTCAACTAGCGGGCCCTTGTACTATGTAGGTTAACTAGCGGGCACTTGGACTATCTAGGTTAACTAGCCGACCTTGGACCATGTACATACCCTAGCGC
>NW_027458773.1:0-24644 GCF_050624435.1 Tenrec ecaudatus
CTGGGCAGGCTAGGGCTCCCCTAGCCTTCAGGCTAGGGCACCCCTAGGGCCTTAGGCTCTGGCTCCCCTGGGCCAAGGCTAGGGCTCCCCTAGCCTTCAGGCTAGGGCACCCCTAGGCCTTAGGCTCTGGCTCCCCTGGGCCAAGGCTAGGGCTCCCCTAGCCTTCAGGCTAGGGCACCCCTAGGCCTTAGGCTCTGGCTCCCCTGGGCCAAGGCTAGGGCTCCCCTAGCCTTCAGGCTAGGGCACCCCTAGGCCTTAGGCTCTGGCTCCCCTGGGCCAAGGCTAGGGCTCCCCTAGCCTTCAGGCTAGGGCACCCCTAGGCCTTAGGCTCTGGCTCCCCTGGGCCAAGGCTAGGGCTCCCCTAGCCTTCAGGCTAGGGCACCCCTAGGCCTTAGGCTCTGGCTCCCCTGGGCCAAGGCTAGGGCTCCCCTAGCCTTCAGGCTAGGGCACCCCTAGGCCTTAGGCTCTGGCTCCCCTGGGCCAAGGCTAGGGCTCCCCTAGCCTTCAGGCTAGGGCACCCCTAGGCCTTAGGCTCTGGCTCCCCTGGGCCAAGGCTAGGGCTCCCCTAGCCTTCAGGCTAGGGCACCCCTAGGCCTTAGGCTCTGGCTCCCCTGGGCCAAGGCTAGGGCTCCCCTAGCCTTCAGGCTAGGGCACCCCTAGGCCTTAGGCTCTGGCTCCCCTGGGCCAAGGCTAGGGCTCCCCTAGCCTTCAGGCTAGGGCACCCCTAGGCCTTAGGCTCTGGCTCCCCTGGGCCAAGGCTAGGGCTCCCCTAGCCTTCAGGCTAGGGCACCCCTAGGCCTTAGGCTCTGGCTCCCCTGGGCCAAGGCTAGGTCTCCCCTAGCCTTCAGGCTAGGGCACCCCTAGGCCTTAGGCTCTGGCTCCCCTGGGCCAAGGCTAGGGCTCCCCTAGCCTTCAGGCTAGGGCACCCCTAGGCCTTAGGCTCTGGCTCCCCTGGGCCAAGGCTAGGGCTCCCCTAGCCTTCAGGCTAGGGCACCCCTAGGCCTTAGGCTCAGGCTCCCATGGGCCAAGGCTAGGGCTCCCCTAGCCTTCAGGCTAGGGCACCCCTAGGCCTTAGGCTCTGGCTCCCCTGGGCCAAGGCTAGGGCTCCCCTAGCCTTCAGGCTAGGGCACCCCTAGGCCTTAGGCTCTGGCTCCCCTGGGCCAAGGCTAGGGCTCCCCTAGCCTTCAGGCTAGGGCACCCCTAGGCCTTAGGCTCTGGCTCCCCTGGGCCAAGGCTAGGGCTCCCCTAGCCTTCAGGCTAGGGCACCCCTAGGCCTTAGGCTCTGGCTCCCCTGGGCCAAGGCTAGGGCTCCCGTAGCCTTCAGGCTAGGGCACCCCTAGGCCTTAGGCTCTGGCTCCCCTGGGCCAAGGCTAGGGCTCCCCTAGCCTTCAGGCTAGGGCACCCCTAGGCCTTAGGCTCTGGCTCCCCTGGGCCAAGGCTAGGGCTCCCCTAGCCTTCAGGCTAGGGCACCCCTAGGCCTTAGGCTCTGGCTCCCCTGGGCCAAGGCTAGGGCTCCCCTAGCCTTCAGGCTAGGGCACCCCTAGGCCTTAGGCTCCCCTGGGCCAAGGCTAGGGCTCCCCTAGCCTTCAGGCTAGGGCACCCCTAGGCCTTAGGCTCCCCTGGGCCAAGGCTAGGGCTCCCCTAGCCTTCAGGCTAGGGCACCCCTAGGCCTTAGGCTCTGGCTCCCCTGGGCTAAGGCTAGGGCTCCCCTAGCCTTCAGGCTAGGGCACCCCTAGGACTTAGGCTCCCCTGGGCTAAGGCTAGGGCTCCCCTAGCCTTCAGGCTAGGGCACCCCTAGGCCTTAGGCTCCCCTGGGCTAAGGCTAGGGCTCCCATAGCCTTCAGGCTAGGGCACCCCTAGGCCTTAGGCTCTGGCTCCCCTGGGCTAAGGCTAGGGCTCCCCTAGCCTTCAGGCTAGGGCACCCCTAGGCCTTAGGCTCCCCTGGGCTAAGGCTTGGGCTCCCCTAGCCTTCAGGCTAGGGCACCCCTAGGCCTTAGGCTCTGGCTCCCCTGGGCTAAGGCTAGGGCTCCCCTAGCCTTCAGGCTAGGGCACCCCTAGGCCTTAGGCTCTGGCTCCCCTGGGCCAAGGCTAGGGCTCCCCTAGCCTTCAGGCTAGGGCACCCCTAGGCCTTAGGCTCCCCTGGGCCAAGGCTAGGGCTCCCCTAGCCTTCAGGCTAGGGCACCCCTAGGCCTTAGGCTCCCCTGGGCCAAGGCTCGGGCTCCCCTAGCCTTCAGGCTAGGGCACCCCTAGGCCTTAGGCTCTGGCTCCCCTGGGCTAAGGCTAGGGCTCCCCTAGCCTTCAGGCTAGGGCACCCCTAGGACTTAGGCTCCCCTGGGCTAAGGCTAGGGCTCCCCTAGCCTTCAGGCTAGGGCACCCCTAGGCCTTAGGCTCCCCTGGGCTAAGGCTAGGGCTCCCATAGCCTTCAGGCTAGGGCACCCCTAGGCCTTAGGCTCTGGCTCCCCTGGGCTAAGGCTAGGGCTCCCCTAGCCTTCAGGCTAGGGCACCCCTAGGCCTTAGGCTCCCCTGGGCTAAGGCTAGGGCTCCCCTAGCCTTCAGGCTAGGGCACCCCTAGGCCTTAGGCTCTGGCTCCCCTGGGCTAAGGCTAGGGCTCCCCTAGCCTTCAGGCTAGGGCACCCCTAGGCCTTAGGCTCCCCTGGGCTAAGGCTAGGGCTCCCCTAGCCTTCAGGCTAGGGCACCCCTAGGCCTTAGGCTCTGGCTCCCCTGGGCTAAGGCTAGGGCTCCCCTAGCCTTCAGGCTAGGGCACCCCTAGGCCTTAGGCTCCCCTGGGCTAAGGCTAGGGCTCCCCTAGCCTTCAGGCTAGGGCACCCCTAGGCCTTAGGCTCTGGCTCCCCTGGGCTAAGGCTAGGGCTCCCCTAGCCTTCAGGCTAGGGCACCCCTAGGCCTTAGGCTCCCCTGGGCTAAGGTTAGGGCTCCCCTAGCCTTCAGGCTAGGGCACCCCTAGGCCTTAGGCTCTGGCTCCCCTGGGCTAAGGCTAGGGCTCCCATAGCCTTCAGGCTAGGGCACCCCTAGGCCTTAGGCTCCCCTGGGCTAAGGCTAGGGCTCCCCTAGCCTTCAGGCTAGGGCACCCCTAGGCCTTAGGCTCTGGCTCCCCTGGGCTAAGGCTAGGGCTCCCCTAGCCTTCAGGCTAGGGCACCCCTAGGCCTTAGGCTCCCCTGGGCTAAGGCTAGGGCTCCCCTAGCCTTCAGGCTAGGGCACCCCTAGGCCTTAGGCTCTGGCTCCCCTGGGCTAAGGCTAGGGCTCCCCTAGCCTTCAGGCTAGGGCACCCCTAGGCCTTAGGCTCCCCTGGGCTAAGGCTAGGGCTCCCCTAGCCTTCAGGCTAGGGCACCCCTAGGCCTTAGGCTCTGGCTCCCCTGGGCTAAGGCTAGGGCTCCCCTAGCCTTCAGGCTAGGGCACCCCTAGGCCTTAGGCTCCCCTGGGCTAAGGCTAGGGCTCCCCTAGCCTTCAGGCTAGGGCACCCCTAGGCCTTAGGCTCTGGCTCCCCTGGGCTAAGGCTAGGGCTCCCCTAGCCTTCAGGCTAGGGCACCCCTAGGCCTTAGGCTCCCCTGGGCTAAGGCTAGGGCTCCCCTAGCCTTCAGGCTAGGGCACCCCTAGGCCTTAGGCTCTGGCTCCCCTGGGCTAAGGCTAGGGCTCCCCTAGCCTTCAGGCTAGGGCACCCCTAGGCCTTAGGCTCCCCTGGGCTAAGGCTAGGGCTCCCCTAGCCTTCAGGCTAGGGCACCCCTAGGCCTTAGGCTCTGGCTCCCCTGGGCTAAGGCTAGGGCTCCCCTAGCCTTCAGGCTAGGGCACCCCTAGGCCTTAGGCTCCCCTGGGCTAAGGCTAGGGCTCCCCTAGCCTTCAGGCTAGGGCACCTCTAGGCCTTAGGCTCTGGCTCCCCTGGGCAAAGGCTAGGGCTCCCCTAGCCTTCAGGCTAGGGCACCCCTAGGCCTTAGGCTCCCCTGGGCTAAGGCTAGGGCTCCCCTAGCCTTCAGGCTAGGGCACCCCTAGGCCTTAGGCTCTGGCTCCCCTGGGCTAAGGCTAGGGCTCCCCTAGCCTTCAGGCCAGGGCACCCCTAGGCCTTAGGCTCCCCTGGGCTAAGGCTAGGGCTCCCCTAGCCTTCAGGCTAGGGCACCCCTAGGCCTTAGGCTCTGGCTCCCCTGGGCTAAGGCTAGGGCTCCCCTAGCCTTCAGGCAAGGGCACCCCTAGGCCTTAGGCTCCCCTGGGCTAAGGCTAGGGCTCCCCTAGCCTTCAGGCTAGGGCACCCTTAGGCCTTAGGCTCTGGCTCCCCTGGGCTAAGGCTAGGGCTCCCCTAGCCTTCAGGCTAGGGCACCCCTAGGCCTTAGGCTCCCCTGGGCTAAGGCTAGGGCTCCCCTAGCCTTCAGGCTAGGGCACCCCTAGGCCTTAGGCTCTGGCTCCCCTGGGCTAAGGCTAGGGCTCCCCTAGCCTTCAGGCTAGGGCACCCCTAGGCCTTAGGCTCCCCTGGGCTAAGGCTAGGGCTCCCCTAGCCTTCAGGCTAGGGCACCCCTAGGCCTTAGGCTCTGGCTCCCCTGGGCTAAGGCTAGGGCTCCCCTAGCCTTCAGGCTAGGGCACCCCTAGGCCTTAGGCTCCCCTGGGCTAAGGCTAGGGCTCCCCTAGCCTTCAGGCTAGGGCACCCCTAGGCCTTAGGCTCTGGCTCCCCTGGGCTAAGGCTAGGGCTCCCCTAGCCTTCAGGCTAGGGCACCCCTAGGCCTTAGGCTCCCCTGGGCTAAGGCTAGGGCTCCCCTAGCCTTCAGGCTAGGGCACCCCTAGGCCTTAGGCTCTGGCTCCCCTGGGCTAAGGCTAGGGCTCCCCTAGCCTTCAGGCTAGGGCACCCCTAGGCCTTAGGCTCCCCTGGGCTAAGGCTAGGGCTCCCCTAGCCTTCAGGCTAGGGCACCCCTAGGCCTTACGCTCTGGCTCCCCTGGGCTAAGGCTAGGGCTCCCCTAGCCTTCAGGCTAGGGCACCCCTAGGCCTTAGGCTCCCCTGGGCTAAGGCTAGGGCTCCCCTAGCCTTCAGGCTAGGGCACCCCTAGGCCTTAGGCTCCCCTGGGCTAAGGCTAGGGCTCCCCTAGCCTTCAGGCTAGGGCACCCCTAGGCCTTAGGCTCCCCTGGGCTAAGGCTAGGGCTCCCCTAGCCTTCAGGCTAGGGCACCCCTAGGCCTTAGGCTCCCCTGGGCTAAGGCTAGGGCTCCCCTAGCCTTCAGGCTAGGGCACCCCTAGGCCTTAGGCTCCCCTGGGCTAAGGCTAGGGCTCCCCTAGCCTTCAGGCTAGGGCACCCCTAGGCCTTAGGCTCCCCTGGGCTAAGGCTAGGGCTCCCCTAGGCTTCAGGCTAGGGCACCCCTAGGCCTTAGGCTCCCCTGGGCTAAGGCTAGGGCTCCCCTAGCCTTCAGGCTAGGGCACCCCTAGGCCTTAGGCTCCCCTGGGCTAAGGCTAGGGCTCCCCTAGCCTTCAGGCTAGGGCACCCCTAGGCCTTAGGCTCTGGCTCCCCTGGGCTAAGGCTAGGGCTCCCCTAGCCTTCAGGCTAGGGCACCCCTAGGCCTTAGGCTCCCCTGGGCTAAGGCTAGGGCTCCCCTAGCCTTCAGGCTAGGGCACCCCTAGGCCTTAGGCTCCCCTGGGCTAAGGCTAGGGCTCCCCTAGCCTTCAGGCTAGGGCACCCCTAGGCCTTAGGCTCCCCTGGGCTAAGGCTAGGGCTCCCCTAGCCTTCAGGCTAGGGCACCCCTAGGCCTTAGGCTCCCCTGGGCTAAGGCTAGGGCTCCCCTAGCCTTCAGGTTAGGGCACCCCTAGGCCTTAGGCTCCCCTGGGCTAAGGCTAGGGCTCCCCTAGCCTTCAGGCTAGGGCACCCCTAGGCCTTAGGCTCCCCTGGGCTAAGGCTAGGGCTCCCCTAGCCTTCAGGCTAGGGCACCCCTAGGCCTTAGGCTCCCCTGGGCTAAGGCTAGGGCTCCCCTAGCCTTCAGGCTAGGGCACCCCTAGGCCTTAGGCTCCCCTGGGCTAAGGCTAGGGCTCCCCTAGCCTTCAGGCTAGGGCACCCCTAGGCCTTAGGCTCCCCTGGGCTAAGGCTAGGGCTCCCCTAGCCTTCAGGCTAGGGCACCCCTAGGCCTTAGGCTCCCCTGGGTTAAGGCTAGGGCTCCCCTAGCCTTCAGGCTAGGGCACCCCTAGGCCTTAGGCTCTGGCTCCCCTGGGCTAAGGCTTGGGCTCCCCTAGCCTTCAGGCTAGGGCACCCCTAGGCCTTAGGCTCTGGCTCCCCTGGGCTAAGGCTAGGGCTCCCCTAGCCTTCAGGCTAGGGCACCCCTAGGCCTTAGGCTCTGGCTCCCCTGGGCTAAGGCTAGGGCTCCCCTAGCCTTCAGGCTAGGGCACCCCTAGGCCTTAGGCTCTGGCTCCCCTGGGCTAAGGCTAGGGCTCCCCTAGCCTTCAGGCTAGGGCACCCCTAGTCCTTAGGCTCTGGCTCCCCTGGGCTAAGGCTAGGGCTCCCCTAGCCTTCAGGCTAGGGCACCCCTAGGCCTTAGGCTCTGGCTCCCCTGGGCTAAGGCTAGGGCTCCCCTAGCCTTCAGGCTAGGGCACCCCTAGGCCTTAGGCTCTGGCTCCCCTGGGCTAAGGCTAGGGCTCCCCTAGCCTTCAGGCTAGGGCACCCCTAGGCCTTAGGCTCTGGCTCCCCTGGGCTAAGGCTAGGGCTCCCCTAGCCTTCAGGCTAGGGCACCCCTAGGCCTTAGGCTCTGGCTCCCCTGGGCTAAGGCTAGGGCTCCCCTAGCCTTCAGGCTAGGGCACCCCTAGGCCTTAGGCTCTGGCTCCCCTGGGCTAAGGCTAGGGCTCCCCTAGCCTTCAGGCTAGGGCACCCCTAGGCCTTAGGCTCTGGCTCCCCTGGGCTAAGGCTAGGGCTCCCCTAGCCTTCAGGCTAGGGCACCCCTAGGCCTTAGGCTCTGGCTCCCCTGGGCTAAGGCTAGGGCTCCCCTAGCCTTCAGGCTAGGGCACCCCTAGGCCTTAGGCTCTGGCTCCCCTGGGCTAAGGCTAGGGCTCCCCTAGCCTTCAGGCTAGGGCACCCCTAGGCCTTAGGCTCTGGCTCCCCTGGGCTAAGGCTAGGGCTCCCCTAGCCTTCAGGCTAGGGCACCCCTAGGCCTTAGGCTCTGGCTCCCCTGGGCTAAGGCTAGGGCTCCCCTAGCCTTCAGGCTAGGGCACCCCTAGGCCTTAGGCTCTGGCTCCCCTGGGCTAAGGCTAGGGCTCCCCTAGCCTTCAGGCTAGGGCACCCCTAGGCCTTAGGCTCCCCTAGGCTAAGGCTAGGGCTCCCCTAGCCTTCAGGCTAGGGCACCCCTAGGCCTTAGGCTCCCCTGGGCTAAGGCTAGGGCTCCCCTAGCCTTCAGGCTAGGGCACCCCTAGGCCTTAGGCTCTGGCTCCCCTGGGCTAAGGCTAGGGCTCCCCTAGCCTTCAGGCTAGGGCACCCCTAGGCCTTAGGCTCTGGCTCCCCTGGGCTAAGGCTAGGGCTCCCCTAGCCTTCAGGCTAGGGCACCCCTAGGCCTTAGGCTCTGGCTCCCCTGGGCTAAGGCTAGGGCTCCCCTAGCCTTCAGGCTAGGGCACCCCTAGGCCTTAGGCTCTGGCTCCCCTGGGCTAGGGCTAGGGCTCCCCTAGCCTTCAGGCTAGGGCACCCCTAGGCCTTAGGCTCTGGCTCCCCTGGGCTAAGGCTAGGGCTCCCCTAGCCTTCAGGCTAGGGCACCCCTAGGCCTTAGGCTCCCCTGGGCTAAGGCTAGGGCTCCCCTAGCCTTCAGGCTAGGGCACCCCTAGGCCTTAGGCTCTGGCTCCCCTGGGCTAAGGCTAGGGCTCCCCTAGCCTTCAGGCTAGGGCACCCCTAGGCCTTAGGCTCCCCTGGGCTAAGGCTAGGGCTCCCCTAGCCTTCAGGCTAGGGCACCCTTAGGCCTTAGGCTCTGGCTCCCCTGGGCTAAGGCTAGGGCTCCCCTAGCCTTCAGGCTAGGGCACCCCTAGGCCTTAGGCTCCCCTGGGCTAAGGCTAGGGCTCCCCTAGCCTTCAGGCTAGGGCACCCCTAGGCCTTAGGCTCTGGCTCCCCTGGGCTAAGGCTAGGGCTCCCCTAGCCTTCAGGCTAGGGGCACCCCTAGGCCTTAGGCTCCCCTCGGCTAAGGCTAGGGCTCCCCTAGCCTTCAGGCTAGGGCACCCCTAGGCCTTAGGCTCTGGCTCCCCTGGGCTAAGGCTAGGGCTCCCCTAGCCTTCAGGCTAGGGCACCCCTAGGCCTTAGGCTCCCCTGGGCTAAGGCTAGGGCTCCCCTAGCCTTCAGGCTAGGGCACCCCTAGGCCTTAGGCTCTGGCTCCCCTGGGCTAAGGCTAGGGCTCCCCTAGCCTTCAGGCTAGGGCACCCCTAGGCCTTAGGCTCCCCTGGGCTAAGGCTAGGGCTCCCCTAGCCTTCAGGCTAGGGCACCCCTAGGCCTTAGGCTCCCCTGGGCTAAGGCTAGGGCTCCCCTAGCCTTCAGGCTAGGGCACCCCTAGGCCTTAGCCTCCCCTGGGCTAAGGCTAGGGCTCCCCTAGCCTTCAGGCTAGGGCACCCCTAGGCCTTAGGCTCCCCTGGGCTAAGGCTAGGGCTCCCCTAGCCTTCAGGCTAGGGCACCCCTAGGCCTTAGGCTCCCCTGGGCTAAGGCTAGGGCTCCCCCAGCCTTCAGGCTAGGGCACCCCTAGGCCTTAGGCTCCCCTGGGCTAAGGCTAGGGCTCCCCCAGCCTTCAGGCTAGGGCACCCCTAGGCCTTAGGCTCCCCTGGGCTAAGGCTAGGGCTCCCCTAGCCTTCAGGCTAGGGCACCCCTAGGCCTTAGGCTCCCCTGGGCTAAGGCTAGGGCTCCCCTAGCCTTCAGGCTAGGGCACCCCTAGGCCTTAGGCTCCCCTGGGCTAAGGCTAGGGCTCCCCTAGCCTTCAGGCTAGGGCACCCCTAGGCCTTAGGCTCCCCTGGGCTAAGGCTAGGGCTCCCCTAGCCTTCAGGCTAGGGCACCCCTAGGCCTTAGGCTCTGGCTCCCCTGGCTAAGGCTGGGGCTCCCCTAGCCTTCAGGCTAGGGCACCCCTAGGCCTTAGGCTCTGGCTCCCCTGGGCTAAGGCTGGGGCTCCCCTAGCCTTCAGGCTAGGGCACCCCTAGGCCTTAGGCTCTGGCTCCCCTGGGCTAAGGCTGGGGCTCCCCTAGCCTTCAGGCTAGGGCACCCCTAGGCCTTAGGCTCTGGCTCCCCTGGGCTAAGGCTGGGGCTCCCCTAGCCTTCAGGCTAGGGCACCCCTAGGCCTTAGGCTCTGGCTCCCCTGGGCTAAGGCTGGGGCTCCCCTAGCCTTCAGGCTAGGGCACCCCTAGGCCTTAGGCTCTGGCTCCCCTGGGCTAAGGCTGGGGCTCCCCTAGCCTTCAGGCTAGGGCACCCCTAGGCCTTAGGCTCTGGCTCCCCTGGGCTAAGGCTGGGGCTCCCCTAGCCTTCAGGCTAGGGCACCCCTAGGCCTTAGGCTCTGGCTCCCCTGGGCTAAGGCTAGGGCTCCCCTAGCCTTCAGGCTAGGGCACCCCTAGGCCTTAGGCTCTGGCTCCCCTGGGCTAAGGCTAGGGCTCCCCTAGCCTTCAGGCTAGGGCACCCCTAGGCCTTAGGCTCTGGCTCCCCTGGGCTAAGGCTAGGGCTCCCCTAGCCTTCAGGCTAGGGCACCCCTAGGCCTTAGGCTCTGGCTCCCCTGGGCTAAGGCTAGGGCTCCCCTAGCCTTCAGGCTAGGGCACCCCTAGGCCTTAGGCTCTGGCTCCCCTGGGCTAAGGCTAGGGCTCCCCAAGCCTTCAGGCTAGGGCACCCCTAGGCCTTAGGCTCTGGCTCCCCTGGGCTAAGGCTAGGGCTCCCCTAGCCTTCAGGCTAGGGCACCCCTAGGCCTTAGGCTCTGGCTCCCCTGGGCTAAGGCTAGGGCTCCCCTAGCCTTCAGGCTAGGGCACCCCTAGGCCTTAGGCTCTGGCTCCCCTGGGCTAAGGCTAGGGCTCCCCTAGCCTTCAGGCTAGGGCACCCCTAGGCCTTAGGCTCTGGCTCCCCTGGGCTAAGGCTAGGGCTCCCCTAGCCTTCAGGCTAGGGCACCCCTAGGCCTTAGGCTCTGGCTCCCCTGGGCTAAGGCTAGGGCTCCCCTAGCCTTCAGGCTAGGGCACCCCTAGGCCTTAGGCTCTGGCTCCCCTGGGCTAAGGCTAGGGCTCCCCTAGCCTTCAGGCTAGGGCACCCCTAGGCCTTAGGCTCTGGCTCCCCTGGGCTAAGGCTAGGGCTCCCCTAGCCTTCAGGCTAGGGCACCCCTAGGCCTTAGGCTCTGGCTCCCCTGGGCTAAGGCTAGGGCTCCCCTAGCCTTCAGGCTAGGGCACCCCTAGGCCTTAGGCTCTGGCTCCCCTGGGCTAAGGCTAGGGCTCCCCTAGCCTTCAGGCTAGGGCACCCCTAGGCCTTAGGCTCTGGCTCCCCTGGGCTAAGGCTAGGGCTCCCCTAGCCTTCAGGCTAGGGCACCCCTAGGCCTTAGGCTCTGGCTCCCCTGGGCTAAGGCTAGGGCTCCCCTAGCCTTCAGGCTAGGGCACCCCTAGGCCTTAGGCTCTGGCTCCCCTGGGCTAAGGCTAGGGCTCCCCTAGCCTTCAGGCTAGGGCACCCCTAGGCCTTAGGCTCTGGCTCCCCTGGGCTAAGGCTAGGGCTCCCCTAGCCTTCAGGCTAGGGCACCCCTAGGCCTTAGGCTCTGGCTCCCCTGGGCTAAGGCTAGGGCTCCCCTAGCCTTCAGGCTAGGGCACCCCTAGGCCTTAGGCTCTGGCTCCCCTGGGCTAAGGCTAGGGCTCCCCTAGCCTTCAGGCTAGGGCACCCCTAGGCCTTAGGCTCTGGCTCCCCTGGGCTAAGGCTAGGGCTCCCCTAGCCTTCAGGCTAGGGCACCCCTAGGCCTTAGGCTCTGGCTCCCCTGGGCTAAGGCTAGGGCTCCCCTAGCCTTCAGGCTAGGGCACCCCTAGGCCTTAGGCTCTGGCTCCCCTGGGCTAAGGCTAGGGCTCCCCTAGCCTTCAGGCTAGGGCACCCCTAGGCCTTAGGCTCTGGCTCCCCTGGGCTAAGGCTAGGGCTCCCCTAGCCTTCAGGCTAGGGCACCCCTAGGCCTTAGGCTCTGGCTCCCCTGGGCTAAGGCTAGGGCTCCCCTAGCCTTCAGGCTAGGGCACCCCTAGGCCTTAGGCTCTGGCTCCCCTGGGCTAAGGCTAGGGCTCCCCTAGCCTTCAGGCTAGGGCACCCCTAGGCCTTAGGCTCTGGCTCCCCTGGGCTAAGGCTAGGGCTCCCCTAGCCTTCAGGCTAGGGCACCCCTAGGCCTTAGGCTCTGGCTCCCCTGGGCTAAGGCTAGGGCTCCCCTAGCCTTCAGGCTAGGGCACCCCTAGGCCTTAGGCTCTGGCTCCCCTGGGCTAAGGCTAGGGCTCCCCTAGCCTTCAGGCTAGGGCACCCCTAGGCCTTAGGCTCTGGCTCCCCTGGGCTAAGGCTAGGGCTCCCCTAGCCTTCAGGCTAGGGCACCCCTAGGCCTTAGGCTCTGGCTCCCCTGGGCTAAGGCTAGGGCTCCCCTAGCCTTCAGGCTAGGGCACCCCTAGGCCTTAGGCTCTGGCTCCCCTGGGCTAAGGCTAGGGCTCCCCTAGCCTTCAGGCTAGGGCACCCCTAGGCCTTAGGCTCTGGCTCCCCTGGGCTAAGGCTAGGGCTCCCCTAGCCTTCAGGCTAGGGCACCCCTAGGCCTTAGGCTCTGGCTCCCCTGGGCTAAGGCTAGGGCTCCCCTAGCCTTCAGGCTAGGGCACCCCTAGGCCTTAGGCTCTGGCTCCCCTGGGCTAAGGCTAGGGCTCCCCTAGCCTTCAGGCTAGGGCACCCCTAGGCCTTAGGCTCTGGCTCCCCTGGGCTAAGGCTAGGGCTCCCCTAGCCTTCAGGCTAGGGCACCCCTAGGCCTTAGGCTCTGGCTCCCCTGGGCTAAGGCTAGGGCTCCCCTAGCCTTCAGGCTAGGGCACCCCTAGGCCTTAGGCTCTGGCTCCCCTGGGCTAAGGCTAGGGCTCCCCTAGCCTTCAGGCTAGGGCACCCCTAGGCCTTAGGCTCTGGCTCCCCTGGGCTAAGGCTAGGGCTCCCCTAGCCTTCAGGCTAGGGCACCCCTAGGCCTTAGGCTCTGGCTCCCCTGGGCTAAGGCTAGGGCTCCCCTAGCCTTCAGGCTAGGGCACCCCTAGGCCTTAGGCTCTGGCTCCCCTGGGCTAAGGCTAGGGCTCCCCTAGCCTTCAGGCTAGGGCACCCCTAGGCCTTAGGCTCTGGCTCCCCTGGGCTAAGGCTAGGGCTCCCCTAGCCTTCAGGCTAGGGCACCCCTAGGCCTTAGGCTCTGGCTCCCCTGGGCTAAGGCTAGGGCTCCCCTAGCCTTCAGGCTAGGGCACCCCTAGGCCTTAGGCTCTGGCTCCCCTGGGCTAAGGCTAGGGCTCCCCTAGCCTTCAGGCTAGGGCACCCCTAGGCCTTAGGCTCTGGCTCCCCTGGGCTAAGGCTAGGGCTCCCCTAGCCTTCAGGCTAGGGCACCCCTAGGCCTTAGGCTCTGGCTCCCCTGGGCTAAGGCTAGGGCTCCCCTAGCCTTCAGGCTAGGGCACCCCTAGGCCTTAGGCTCTGGCTCCCCTGGGCTAAGGCTAGGGCTCCCCTAGCCTTCAGGCTAGGGCACCCCTAGGCCTTAGGCTCTGGCTCCCCTGGGCTAAGGCTAGGGCTCCCCTAGCCTTCAGGCTAGGGCACCCCTAGGCCTTAGGCTCTGGCTCCCCTGGGCTAAGGCTAGGGCTCCCCTAGCCTTCAGGCTAGGGCACCCCTAGGCCTTAGGCTCTGGCTCCCCTGGGCTAAGGCTAGGGCTCCCCTAGCCTTCAGGCTAGGGCACCCCTAGGCCTTAGGCTCTGGCTCCCCTGGGCTAAGGCTAGGGCTCCCCTAGCCTTCAGGCTAGGGCACCCCTAGGCCTTAGGCTCTGGCTCCCCTGGGCTAAGGCTAGGGCTCCCCTAGCCTTCAGGCTAGGGCACCCCTAGGCCTTAGGCTCTGGCTCCCCTGGGCTAAGGCTAGGGCTCCCCTAGCCTTCAGGCTAGGGCACCCCTAGGCCTTAGGCTCTGGCTCCCCTGGGCTAAGGCTAGGGCTCCCCTAGCCTTCAGGCTAGGGCACCCCTAGGCCTTAGGCTCTGGCTCCCCTGGGCTAAGGCTAGGGCTCCCCTAGCCTTCAGGCTAGGGCACCCCTAGGCCTTAGGCTCTGGCTCCCCTGGGCTAAGGCTAGGGCTCCCCTAGCCTTCAGGCTAGGGCACCCCTAGGCCTTAGGCTCTGGCTCCCCTGGGCTAAGGCTAGGGCTCCCCTAGCCTTCAGGCTAGGGCACCCCTAGGCCTTAGGCTCTGGCTCCCCTGGGCTAAGGCTAGGGCTCCCCTAGCCTTCAGGTTAGGGCACCCCTAGGCCTTAGGCTCCCCTGGGCTAAGGCTAGGGCTCCCCTAGCCTTCAGGCTAGGGCAGCCCTAGGCCTTAGGCTCCCCTGGGCTAAGGCTAGGGCTCCCCTAGCCTTCAGGCTAGGGCAGCCCTAGGCCTTAGGCTCCCCTGGGCTAAGGCTAGGGCTCCCCTAGCCTTCAGGCTAGGGCAGCCCTAGGCCTTAGGCTCCCCTGGTCCAAGGCTAGGGCTCCCCTAGCCTTCAGGCTAGGGCAGCCCTAGGCCTTAGGCTCCCCTGGTCCAAGGCTAGGGCTCCCCTAGCCTTCAGGCTAGGGCACCCCTAGGCCTTAGGCTCCCCTGGGCCAAGGCTAGGGCTCCCCTAGCCTTCAGGCTAGGGCACCCCTAGGCCTTAGGCTCCCCTGGGCCAAGGCTAGGGCTCCCCTAGCCTTCAGGCTAGGGCACCCCTAGGCCTTAGGCTCCCCTGGGCCAAGGCTAGGGCTCCCCTAGCCTTCAGGCTAGGGCACCCCTAGGCCTTAGGCTCCCCTGGGCCAAGGCTAGGGCTCCCCTAGCCTTCAGGCTAGGGCACCCCTAGGCCTTAGGCTCCCCTGGGCCAAGGCTAGGGCTCCCCTAGCCTTCAGGCTAAGGAACCCCTAGGCCTTAGGCTCCCCTGGGCCAAGGCTAGGGCTCCCCTAGCCTTCAGGCTAGGGCACCCCTAGGCCTTAGGCTCCCCTGGGCCAAGGCTAGGGCTCCCCTAGCCTTCAGGCTAGGGCACCCCTAGGCCTTAGGCTCCCCTGGGCCAAGGCTAGGGCTCCCCTAGCCTTCAGGCTAGGGCACCCCTAGGCCTTAGGCTCCCCTGGGCCAAGGCTAGGGCTCCCCTAGCCTTCAGGCTAGGGCACCCCTAGGCCTTAGGCTCCCCTGGGCCAAGGCTAGGGCTCCCCTAGCCTTCAGGCTAGGGCACCCCTAGGCCTTAGGCTCCCCTGGGCCAAGGCTAGGGCTCCCCTAGCCTTCAGGCTAGGGCACCCCTAGGCCTTAGGCTCCCCTGGGCCAAGGCTAGGGCTCCCCTAGCCTTCAGGCTAGGGCACCCCTAGGCCTTAGGCTCCCCTGGGCCAAGGCTAGGGCTCCCCTAGCCTTCAGGCTAGGGCACCCCTAGGCCTTAGGCTCCCCTGGGCCAAGGCTAGGGCTCCCCTAGCCTTCAGGCTAGGGCACCCCTAGGCCTTAGGCTCCCCTGGGCCAAGGCTAGGGCTCCCCTAGCCTTCAGGCTAGGGCACCCCTAGGCCTTAGGCTCCCCTGGGCCAAGGCTAGGGCTCCCCTAGCCTTCAGGCTAGGGCACCCCTAGGCCTTAGGCTCCCCTGGGCCAAGGCTAGGGCTCCCCTAGCCTTCAGGCTAGGGCACCCCTAGGCCTTAGGCTCCCCTGGGCCAAGGCTAGGGCTCCCCTACCCTTCAGGCTAGGGCACCCCTAGGCCTTAGGCTCCCCTGGGCCAAGGCTAGGGCTCCCCTAGCCTTCAGGCTAGGGCACCCCTAGGCCTTAGGCTCCCCTGGGCCAAGGCTAGGGCTCCCCTAGCCTTCAGGCTAGGGCACCCCTAGGCCTTAGGCTCCCCTGGGCCAAGGCTAGGGCTCCCCTAGCCTTCAGGCTAGGGCACCCCTAGGCCTTAGGCTCCCCTGGGCCAAGGCTAGGGCTCCCCTAGCCTTCAGGCTAGGGCACCCCTAGGCCTTAGGCTCCCCTGGGCCAAGGCTAGGGCTCCCCTAGCCTTCAGGCTAGGGCACCCCTAGGCCTTAGGCTCCCCTGGGCCAAGGCTAGGGCTCCCCTAGCCTTCAGGCTAGGGCACCCCTAGGCCTTAGGCTCTGGCTCCCCTGGGCTAAGGCTAGGGCTCCCCTAGCCTTCAGGCTAGGGCACCCCTAGGCCTTAGGCTCCCCTGGGCTAAGGCTAGGGCTCCCCTAGCCTTCAGGCTAGGGCACCCCTAGGCCTTAGGCTCTGGCTCCCCTGGGCTAAGGCTAGGGCACCCCTAGGCCTTAAACTCCCCTGGGCTAAGGCTAGGGCTCCCCTAGCCTTCTGGCTAGGGCACCCCTAGGCCTTAGGCTCTGGCTCCCCTGGGCTAAGGCTAGGGCTCCCCTAGCCTTCAGGCTAGGGCACCCCTAGGCCTTAGGCTCCCCTGGGCTAAGGCTAGGGCTCCCCTAGCCTTCCGGCTAGGGCACCCCTAGGCCTTAGGCTCTGGCTCCCCTGGGCTAAGGCTAGGGCTCCCCTAGCCTTCAGGCTAGGGCACCCCTAGGCCTTAGGCTCCACTGGGCTAAGGCTAGGGCTCCCCTAGCCTTCAGGCTAGGGCACCCCTAGGCCTTAGGCTCTGGCTCCCCTGGGCTAAGGCTAGGGCTCCCCTAGCCTTCAGGCTAGGGCACCCCTAGGCCTTAGGCTCCCCTGGGCTAAGGCTAGGGCTCCCCTAGCCTTCAGGCTAGGGCACCCCTAGGCCTTAGGCTCTGGCTCCCCTGGGCTAAGGCTAGGGCTCCCCTAGCCTTCAGGCTAGGGCACCCCTAGGCCTTAGGCTCCCCTGGGCTAAGGCTAGGGCTCCCCTAGCCTTCAGGCTAGGGCACCCCTAGGCCTTAGGCTCTGGCTCCCCTGGGCTAAGGCTAGGGCTCCCCTAGCCTTCAGGCTAGGGCACCCCTAGGCCTTAGGCTCCCCTGGGCTAAGCCTAGGGCTCCCCTAGCCTTCAGGCTAGGGCACCCCTAGGCCTTAGGCTCTGGCTCCCCTGGGCTAAGGCTAGGGCTCCCCTAGCCTTCAGGCTAGGGCACCCCTAGGCCTTAGGCTCCCCTGGGCTAAGGCTAGGGCTCCCCTAGCCTTCAGGCTAGGGCACCCCTAGGCCTTAGGCTCTGGCTCCCCTGGGCTAAGGCTAGGGCTCCCCTAGCCTTCAGGCTAGGGCACCCCTAGGCCTTAGGCTCCCCTGGGCTAAGGCTAGGGCTCCCCTAGCCTTCAGGCTAGGGCACCCCTAGGCCTTAGGCTCTGGCTCCCCTGGGCTAAGGCTAGGGCTCCCCTAGCCTTCAGGCTAGGGCACCCCTAGGCGTTAGGCTCCCCTGGGCTAAGGCTAGGGCTCCCCTAGCCTTCAGGCTAGGGCACCCCTAGGCCTTAGGCTCTGGCTCCCCTGGGCTAAGGCTAGGGCTCCCCTAGCCTTCAGGCTAGGGCACCCCTAGGCCTTAGGCTCCCCTGGGCTAAGGCTAGGGCTCCCCTAGCCTTCAGGCTAGGGCACCCTAGGCCTTAGGCTCTGGCTCCCCTGGGCTAAGGCTAGGGCTCCCCTAGCCTTCAGGCTAGGGCACCCCTAGGCCTTAGGCTCCCCTGGGCTAAGGCTAGGGCTCCCCTAGCCTTCAGGCCAGGGCACCCCTAGGCCTTAGGCTCTGGCTCCCCTGGGCTAAGGCTAGGGCTCCCCTAGCCTTCAGGCTAGGGCACCCCTAGGCCTTAGGCTCCCCTGGGCTAAGGCTAGGGCTCCCCTAGCCTTCAGGCTAGGGCACCCCTAGGCCTTAGGCTCTGGCTCCCCTGGGCTAAGGCTAGGGCTCCCCTAGCCTTCAGGCTAGGGCACCCCTAGGCCTTAGGCTCCCCTGGGCTAAGGCTAGGGCTCCCCTAGCCTTCAGGCTAGGGCACCCCTAGGCCTTAGGCTCTGGCTCCCCTGGGCTAAGGCTAGGGCTCCCCTAGCCTTCAGGCTAGGGCACCCCTAGGCCTTAGGCTCCCCTGGGCTAAGGCTAGGGCTCCCCTAGCCTTCAGGCTAGGGCACCCCTAGGCCTTAGGCTCTGGCTCCCCTGGGCTAAGGCTAGGGCTCCCCTAGCCTTCAGGCTAGGGCACCCCTAGGCCTTAGGCTCCCCTGGGCTAAGGCTAGGGCTCCCCTAGCCTTCAGGCTAGGGCACCCCTAGGCCTTAGGTTCTGGCTCCCCTGGGCTAAGGCTAGGGCTCCCCTAGCCTTCAGGCTAGGGCACCCCTAGGCCTTAGGCTCCCCTGGGCTAAGGCTAGGGCTCCCCTAGCCTTCAGGCTAGGGCACCCCTAGGCCTTAGGCTCTGGCTCCCCTGGGCTAAGGCTAGGGCTCCCCTAGCCTTCAGGCTAGGGCACCCCTAGGCCTTAGGCTCCCCTGGGCTAAGGCTAGGGCTCCCCTAGCCTTCAGGCTAGGGCACCCCTAGGCCTTAGGCTCTGGCTCCCCTGGGCTAAGGCTAGGGCTCCCCTAGCCTTCAGGCTAGGGCACCCCTAGGCCTTAGGCTCCCCTGGGCTAAGGCTAGGGCTCCCCTAGCCTTCAGGCTAGGGCACCCCTAGGCCTTAGGCTCTGGCTCCCCTGGGCTAAGGCTAGGGCTCCCCTAGCCTTCAGGCTAGGGCACCCCTAGGCCTTAGGCTCCCCTGGGCTAAGGCTAGGGCTCCCCTAGCCTTCAGGCTAGGGCACCCCTAGGCCTTAGGCTCTGGCTCCCCTGGGCTAAGGCTAGGGCTCCCCTAGCCTTCAGGCTAGGGCACCCCTATGCCTTAGGCTCCCCTGGGCTAAGGCTAGGGCTCCCCTAGCCTTCAGGCTAGGGCACCCCTAGGCCTTAGGCTCTGGCTCCCCTGGGCTAAGGCTAGGGCTCCCCTAGCCTTCAGGCTAGGGCACCCCTAGGCCTTAGGCTCCCCTGGGCTAAGGCTAGGGCTCCCCTAGCCTTCAGGCTAGGGCACCCCTAGGCCTTAGGCTCTGGCTCCCCTGGGCTAAGGCTAGGGCTCCCCTGGCCTTCAGGCTAGGGCACCCCTAGGCCTTAAGCTCCCCTGGGCTAAGGCTAGGGCTCCCCTGGCCTTCAGGCTAGGGCACCCCTAGGCCTTAGGCTCCCCTGGGCTAAGGCTAGGGCTCCCCTGGCCTTCAGGCTAGGGGACCCCTAGGCCTGAGGCTCTGGCTCCCCTGGGCTAAGGCTAGGGCTCCCCTGGCCTTCAGGCTAGGGCACCCCTAGGCCTGAGGCTCTGGCTCCCCTGGGCTAAGGCTAGGGCTCCCCTGGCCTTCAGGCTAGGGCACCCCTAGGCCTGAGGCTCTGGCTCCCCTGGGCTAAGGCTAGGGCTCCCCTAGCCTTCAGGCTAGGGCACCCCTAGGCCTGAGGCTCTGGCTCCCCTGGGCTAAGGCTGGGGCTCCCCTAGCCTTCAGGCTAGGGCACCCCTAGGCCTGAGGCTCTGGCTCCCCTGGGCTAAGGCTGGGGCTCCCCTAGCCTTCAGGCTAGGGCACCCCTAGGCCTGAGGCTCTGGCTCCCCTGGGCTAAGGCTGGGGCTCCCCTAGCCTTCAGCCTAGGGCACGCCTAGGCCTGAGGCTCTGGCTCCCCTGGGCTAAGGCTGGGGCTCCCCTAGCCTTCAGGCTAGGGCACCCCTAGGCCTGAGGCTCTGGCTCCCCTGGGCTAAGGCTGGGGCTCCCCTAGCCTTCAGGCTAGGGCACCCCTAGGCCTGAGGCTCTGGCTCCCCTGGGCTAAGGCTGGGGCTCCCCTAGCCTTCAGGCCAGGGCACCCCTAGGCCTGAGGCTCTGGCTCCCCTGGGCTAAGGCTGGGGCTCCCCTAGCCTTCAGGCGAGGGCACCCCTAGGCCTGAGGCTCTGGCTCCCCTGGGCTAAGGCTGGGGCTCCCCTAGCCTTCAGGCGAGGGCACCCCTAGGCCTGAGGCTCTGGCTCCCCTGGGCTAAGGCTGGGGCTCCCCTAGCCTTCAGGCGAGGGCACCCCTAGGCCTGAGGCTCTGGCTCCCCTGGGCTAAGGCTGGGGCTCCCCTAGCCTTCAGGCGAGGGCACCCCTAGGCCTGAGGCTCTGGCTCCCCTGGGCTAAGGCTGGGGCTCCCCTAGCCTTCAGGCGAGGGCACCCCTAGGCCTGAGGCTCTGGCTCCCCTGGGCTAAGGCTGGGGCTCCCCTAGCCTTCAGGCGAGGGCACCCCTAGGCCTGAGGCTCTGGCTCCCCTGGGCTAAGGCTGGGGCTCCCCTAGCCTTCAGGCGAGGGCACCCCTAGGCCTGAGGCTCTGGCTCCCCTGGGCTAAGGCTGGGGCTCCCCTAGCCTTCAGGCGAGGGCACCCCTAGGCCTGAGGCTCTGGCTCCCCTGGGCTAAGGCTGGGGCTCCCCTAGCCTTCAGGCGAGGGCACCCCTAGGCCTGAGGCTCTGGCTCCCCAGGGCTAAGGCTGGGGCTCCCCGAGCCTTCAGGCGAGGGCACCCCTAGGCCTGAGGCTCTGGCTCCCCTGGGCTAAGGCTGGGGCTCCCCTAGCCTTCAGGCGAGGGCACCCCTAGGCCTGAGGCTCTGGCTCCCCTGGGCTAAGGCTGGGGCTCTCCTAGCCTTCAGGCGAGGGCACCCCTAGGCCTGAGGCTCTGGCTCCCCTGGGCTAAGGCTGGGGCTCCCCTAGCCTTCAGGCGAGGGCACCCCTAGGCCTGAGGCTCTGGCTCCCCTGGGCTAAGGCTGGGGCTCCCCTAGCCTTCAGGCGAGGGCACCCCTAGGCCTGAGGCTCTGGCTCCCCTGGGCTAAGGCTGGGGCTCCCCTAGCCTTCAGGCGAGGGCACCCCTAGGCCTGAGGCTCTGGCTCCCCTGGGCTAAGGCTGGGGCTCCCCTAGCCTTCAGGCGAGGGCACCCCTAGGCCTGAGGCTCTGGCTCCCCTGGGCTAAGGCTGGGGCTCCCCTAGCCTTCAGGCTAGGGCACCCCTAGGCCTGAGGCTCTGGCTCCCCTGGGCTAAGGCTGGGGCTCCCCTAGCCTTCAGGCTAGGGCACCCCTAGGCCTGAGGCTCTGGCTCCCCTGGGCTAAGGCTGGGGCTCCCCTAGCCTTCAGGCTAGGGCACCCCTAGGCCTGAGGCTCTGGCTCCCCTGGGCTAAGGCTGGGGCTCCCCTAGCCTTCAGGCTAGGGCACCCCTAGGCCTGAGGCTCTGGCTCCCCTGGGCTAAGGCTGGGGCTCCCCTAGCCTTCAGGCTAGGGCACCCCTAGGCCTGAGGCTCTGGCTCCCCTGGGCTAAGGCTAGGGCTCCCCTAGCCTTCAGGCTAGGGCACCCCTAGGCCTGAGGCTCTGGCTCCCCTGGGCTAAGGCTAGGGCTCCCCTAGCCTTCAGGCTAGGGCACCCCTAGGCCTGAGGCTCTGGCTCCCCTGGGCTAAGGCTAGGGCTCCCCTAGCCTTCAGGCTAGGGCACCCCTAGGCCTGAGGCTCTGGCTCCCCTGGGCTAAGGCTAGGGCTCCCCTAGCCTTCAGGCTAGGGCACCCCTAGGCCTGAGGCTCTGGCTCCCCTGGGCTAAGGCTAGGGCTCCCCTAGCCTTCAGGCTAGGGCACCCCTAGGCCTGAGGCTCTGGCTCCCCTGGGCTAAGGCTAGGGCTCCCCTAGCCTTCAGGCTAGGGCACCCCTAGGCCTGAGGCTCTGGCTCCCCTGGGCTAAGGCTAGGGCTCCCCTAGCCTTCAGGCTAGGGCACCCCTAGGCCTGAGGCTCTGGCTCCCCTGGGCTAAGGCTAGGGCTCCCCTAGCCTTCAGGCTAGGGCACCCCTAGGCCTGAGGCTCTGGCTCCCCTGGGCTAAGGCTAGGGCTCCCCTAGCCTTCAGGCTAGGGCACCCCTAGGCCTGAGGCTCTGGCTCCCCTGGGCTAAGGCTAGGGCTCCCCTAGCCTTCAGGCTAGGGCACCCCTAGGCCTGAGGCTCTGGCTCCCCTGGGCTAAGGCTAGGGCTCCCCTAGCCTTCAGGCTAGGGCACCCCTAGGCCTGAGGCTCTGGCTCCCCTGGGCTAAGGCTAGGGCTCCCCTAGCCTTCAGGCTAGGGCACCCCTAGGCCTGAGGCTCTGGCTCCCCTGGGCTAAGGCTAGGGCTCCCCTAGCCTTCAGGCTAGGGCACCCCTAGGCCTGAGGCTCTGGCTCCCCTGGGCTAAGGCTAGGGCTCCCCTAGCCTTCAGGCTAGGGCACCCCTAGGCCTGAGGCTCTGGCTCCCCTGGGCTAAGGCTAGGGCTCCCCTAGCCTTCAGGCTAGGGCACCCCTAGGCCTGAGGCTCTGGCTCCCCTGGGCTAAGGCGGGGGCTCCCCTAGCCTTCAGGCTAGGGCACCCCTAGGCCTGAGGCTCTGGCTCCCCTGGGCTAAGGCGGGGGCTCCCCTAGCCTTCAGGCTAGGGCACCCCTAGGCCTGAGGCTCTGGCTCCCCTGGGCTAAGGCGGGGGCTCCCCTAGCCTTCAGGCTAGGGCACCCCTAGGCCTGAGGCTCTGGCTCCCCTGGGCTAAGGCGGGGGCTCCCCTAGCCTTCAGGCTAGGGCACCCCTAGGCCTGAGGCTCTGGCTCCCCTGGGCTAAGGCGGGGGCTCCCCTAGCCTTCAGGCTAGGGCACCCCTAGGCCTGAGGCTCTGGCTCCCCTGGGCTAAGGCGGGGGCTCCCCTAGCCTTCAGGCTAGGGCACCCCTAGGCCTGAGGCTCTGGCTCCCCTGGGCTAAGGCGGGGGCTCCCCTAGCCTTCAGGCTAGGGCACCCCTAGGCCTGAGGCTCTGGCTCCCCTGGGCTAAGGCGGGGGCTCCCCTAGCCTTCAGGCTAGGGCACCCCTAGGCCTGAGGCTCTGGCTCCCCTGGGCTAAGGCGGGGGCTCCCCTAGCCTTCAGGCTAGGGCACCCCTAGGCCTGAGGCTCTGGCTCCCCTGGGCTAAGGCGGGGGCTCCCCTAGCCTTCAGGCTAGGGCACCCCTAGGCCTGAGGCTCTGGCTCCCCTGGGCTAAGGCGGGGGCTCCCCTAGCCTTCAGGCTAGGGCACCCCTAGGCCTGAGGCTCTGGCTCCCCTGGGCTAAGGCGGGGGCTCCCCTAGCCTTCAGGCTAGGGCACCCCTAGGCCTGAGGCTCTGGCTCCCCTGGGCTAAGGCGGGGGCTCCCCTAGCCTTCAGGCTAGGGCACCCCTAGGCCTGAGGCTCTGGCTCCCCTGGGCTAAGGCGGGGGCTCCCCTAGCCTTCAGGCTAGGGCACCCCTAGGCCTGAGGCTCTGGCTCCCCTGGGCTAAGGCGGGGGCTCCCCTAGCCTTCAGGCTAGGGCACCCCTAGGCCTGAGGCTCTGGCTCCCCTGGGCTAAGGCGGGGGCTCCCCTAGCCTTCAGGCTAGGGCACCCCTAGGCCTGAGGCTCTGGCTCCCCTGGGCTAAGGCGGGGGCTCCCCTAGCCTTCAGGCTAGGGCACCCCTAGGCCTGAGGCTCTGGCTCCCCTGGGCTAAGGCGGGGGCTCCCCTAGCCTTCAGGCTAGGGCACCCCTAGGCCTGAGGCTCTGGCTCCCCTGGGCTAAGGCGGGGGCTCCCCTAGCCTTCAGGCTAGGGCACCCCTAGGCCTGAGGCTCTGGCTCCCCTGGGCTAAGGCGGGGGCTCCCCTAGCCTTCAGGCTAGGGCACCCCTAGGCCTGAGGCTCTGGCTCCCCTGGGCTAAGGCTGGGGCTCCCCTAGCCTTCAGGCTAGGGCACCCCTAGGCCTGAGGCTCTGGCTCCCCTGGGCTAAGGCTGGGGCTCCCCTAGCCTTCAGGCTAGGGCACCCCTAGGCCTGAGGCTCTGGCTCCCCTGGGCTAAGGCTGGGGCTCCCCTAGCCTTCAGGCTAGGGCACCCCTAGGCCTGAGGCTCTGGCTCCCCTGGGCTAAGGCTGGGGCTCCCCTAGCCTTCAGGCTAGGGCACCCCTAGGCCTGAGGCTCTGGCTCCCCTGGGCTAAGGCTGGGGCTCCCCTAGCCTTCAGGCTAGGGCACCCCTAGGCCTGAGGCTCTGGCTCCCCTGGGCTAAGGCTGGGGCTCCCCTAGCCTTCAGGCTAGGGCACCCCTAGGCCTGAGGCTCTGGCTCCCCTGGGCTAAGGCTGGGGCTCCCCTAGCCTTCAGGCTAGGGCACCCCTAGGCCTGAGGCTCTGGCTCCCCTGGGCTAAGGCTGGGGCTCCCCTAGCCTTCAGGCTAGGGCACCCCTAGGCCTGAGGCTCTGGCTCCCCTGGGCTAAGGCTGGGGCTCCCCTAGCCTTCAGGCTAGGGCACCCCTAGGCCTGAGGCTCTGGCTCCCCTGGGCTAAGGCGGGGGCTCCCCTAGCCTTCAGGCTAGGGCACCCCTAGGCCTGAGGCTCTGGCTCCCCTGGGCTAAGGCTGGGGCTCCCCTAGCCTTCAGGCTAGGGCACCCCTAGGCCTGAGGCTCTGGCTCCCCTGGGCTAAGGCTGGGGCTCCCCTAGCCTTCAGGCTAGGGCACCCCTAGGCCTGAGGCTCTGGCTCCCCTGGGCTAAGGCGAGGGCTCCCCTAGCCTTCAGGCTAGGGCACCCCTAGGCCTGAGGCTCTGGCTCCCCTGGGCTAAGGCGAGGGCTCCCCTAGCCTTCAGGCTAGGGCACCCCTAGGCCTGAGGCTCTGGCTCCCCTGGGCTAAGGCGAGGGCTCCCCTAGCCTTCAGGCTAGGGCACCCCTAGGCCTGAGGCTCTGGCTCCCCTGGGCTAAGGCGAGGGCTCCCCTAGCCTTCAGGCTAGGGCACCCCTAGGCCTGAGGCTCTGGCTCCCCTGGGCTAAGGCGAGGGCTCCCCTAGCCTTCAGGCTAGGGCACCCCTAGGCCTGAGGCTCTGGCTCCCCTGGGCTAAGGCGAGGGCTCCCCTAGCCTTCAGGCTAGGGCACCCCTAGGCCTGAGGCTCTGGCTCCCCTGGGCTAAGGCGAGGGCTCCCCTAGCCTTCAGGCTAGGGCACCCCTAGGCCTGAGGCTCTGGCTCCCCTGGGCTAAGGCGAGGGCTCCCCTAGCCTTCAGGCTAGGGCACCCCTAGGCCTGAGGCTCTGGCTCCCCTGGGCTAAGGCGGAGGGCTCCCCTAGCCTTCAGGCTAGGGCACCCCTAGGCCTGAGGCTCTGGCTCCCCTGGGCTAAGGCGAGGGCTCCCCTAGCCTTCAGGCTAGGGCACCCCTAGGCCTGAGGCTCTGGCTCCCCTGGGCTAAGGCGGGGGCTCCCCTAGCCTTCAGGCTAGGGCACCCCTAGGCCTGAGGCTCTGGCTCCCCTGGGCTAAGGCGGGGGCTCCCCTAGCCTTCAGGCTAGGGCACCCCTAGGCCTGAGGCTCTGGCTCCCCTGGGCTAAGGCGGGGGCTCCCCTAGCCTTCAGGCTAGGGCACCCCTAGGCCTGAGGCTCTGGCTCCCCTGGGCTAAGGCGGGGGCTCCCCTAGCCTTCAGGCTAGGGCACCCCTAGGCCTGAGGCTCTGGCTCCCCTGGGCTAAGGCGGGGGCTCCCCTAGCCTTCAGGCTAGGGCACCCCTAGGCCTGAGGCTCTGGCTCCCTGGGCTAAGGCGGGGGCTCCCCTAGCCTTCAGGCTAGGGCACCCCTAGGCCTGAGGCTCTGGCTCCCCTGGGCTAAGGCGGGGGCTCCCCTAGCCTTCAGGCTAGGGCACCCTCTGGCTCCCTGGCTAAGGCGGGG